>NW_017307635.1:184560-189961 GCF_000935625.1 Nanorana parkeri
ACGACACAGAGAGTATTTAGAGGCTATTAGAATAGAAGAGAGCTGTGGTGTACAAGGGGATGGAGGGGAATCTGCTAGGGAACCGACTAATCAACATTGCTAGCAAGTTCAGAGACACATTGCAAGCTAATAGAAAATAATTCATAGATGGAAAACCACAACAAGTAAGCATTTAAAATGCTTGATTTTATAGTGCTTTTACCTGAAAGTTGGTGACAGGGTCTCTTTAGGTCTATGTGTGTGCTGTGTATTGTATATGTGTAATGCTGGGCACACACCTTACAACCCTCGCAAGACTTTTGTCTTGCGAGGGTTGTAAGGTAATTAAAAAAAACGTACTATCTGCCTATCATGGACAGGCAGATCGTACTTGCTGAGGGGCGGGCTTCCGATGACCACAATGCCGAACGGGCAGTGTGCGTTTGCGTCCGGCTTTTATCTTACGAACATGCTACACACCCGCCGAAAATCGTACGATGCACGGCGGGTTTTCGAACATGTTCGGAAGATAAAAGTCGTGCGACCTTACAGTAGTAGAGGTCGCACGGCTTCCACAACACCTTACGATGATCGTACGATCGCGGGATTTCCCGCGATTATCGTGCGATTTTCGCAAGGTGTGTGGGCACCTTAACACTAGCAGGTTCTTCTAGCAATGATACCAGTATTCCCCATGGCATTTTTTTTTAACTTTCAAACTTCCCGCCGGTTCCGCCCCCCTGCGACGCGGCCCCTTGCAAGGGACGGAACCCGGAAGACGTCAGCGGCCGGAGGACACAGCGGGGATCGCTGACAAGGTAGGAAGACCTACGCTGTATTCCCGAGTGTGGCTCGGGGTTACCGCTTTGTCAACAACGAGCCACACTCGGGAATACCAATGGATACGCGCGGAAAATGCCCCAAAAGAAGCTCCTGTACTTGTTTGGGCGTAGGTCGTTTTTCAGCGGGGTTTCTACGCGCTGAAATACGCCCAGGTGGGAACCATGCCCATAGGAACTTATGGGATTTCACTGCTTGAGCGATTCGATCGGCGCTGAAAAACGCCCAGGTGTGAACCAGCACTAAAGCATGTTAATCCATTTAGGAGCAGAAAAGACTCCACTTGTTAGTCCATATCACTTCATTGGTTTATATCTCACATGAAGCACCTCTTCTGTTACAATAAGGCTTGGTTGATATATTAGCTGCAGTCAGGCTTCAAGCACAATCATTATCAGCAAAAAGTTTATTAGCAAAATGATTAAGAGTAATAAATGGCTTGTCAAGTACAGTATATTTGAAATGTCAGCATGATAAAAGGAGAGCAACTTTATCAGCAGGGGTTGAAGAGCTCTAGTGACATTTTTCATTCCTGATGTCATAGATCATAAGTCACTGCTAGGGGGCGCTATACACTCAACCGAGGCAACTAAAAGGTGTGAGACAGGCTAAGTACAGGTTCTGATGTTGGGGGAGGAGGCCGGGCTCACAGTCTCCGCTCTGCCCGAGCCGTGAGTGACAAACTAATATACGACGATAGTATATATATACTGTATATACACTATATTGCCAAAAGTATTGGGACGCCTTTACACGCACATGAACTTTAATGGCATCCCAGTCTTAGTCCGTAGGGTTCAGTATTGGGTTGGCTCCGCCCTTTGCCGCAAGACTTTAATAAAGAGGACCTGTGCCTCCTCGAAAGCTAAGATACTCCTTGACAAGATCACCAAGTCAATTTGCTTGATGTATACAATGTAGAGAGCCGGCGTTCCTGCGATGTTCCTCAGCACTTGGCTGAAGCACTCACAGACTATAAACAGAAAACGTTCCCATTCAGATAAAAGTGAAGTAGGCCTTACAGATCGATGGGCCTGACATGGTAGTATTTTAAACATTTTACAAATGGCTTTCGGAAAAGGTGTGGAATTTCAGAAAGGGCCGGACTGAAGTCATGCCGGAGGCACGCTCTATGTTTGCCTGAGCCGCCGAGCCCCCATCGGTGTAATCACTTAGTTGTGGTGATGTGTTGATATAACTTCTCTTGGTTAGAATAAACAAAGCAGTGGTCAGAGCCTTAATGGAAAACACTTTCGCTGGGGGCATAGAGGGGCAATGTCAAGGGGGGGGTTGGGGGGGGTTATAATGCAGAAGCTCTCCTTGCACCTCTGTTTATTTATATAGCATAAATGTGCACGCTGGTGACAAGCCGACTTACTTTTACATTTGGTTGGCAACAGTTTTGCATGTAACTGGCTATTTATTGCTACTTCTAGACGAGAAATAAAATCAATGTCCCCGGTAAAGCCAAATTCCGCTGGATTGTGAGTGTTATATCATTTTCCCATGATGCCTTGCTGTCTGGTGACTGCAGTGGGAGGGGAACAGAAATTGTATTTTATTCATTCCAAAGTGATAGGGTGCCTGTACAGTTGTGCTGGGGAATGGTGTGTGTCCAAAGGCTTTGTAGACTTGTACTGTTCCTACAAGTAGCTCATTTTCTTTTATTTACAGGCTATGTATATCTAAACGGCACTTTAGTTCTGAGATAAACATAATTTATTTGTGAAAACACTTAGCAGTCTATTCATAAGTTTACAT
Source organism: Nanorana parkeri (assembly GCF_000935625.1). Classification (NCBI taxonomy): domain Eukaryota; kingdom Metazoa; phylum Chordata; class Amphibia; order Anura; family Dicroglossidae; genus Nanorana; species Nanorana parkeri. The sequence goes on from NW_017307635.1 coordinate 187,141, forward strand.
GGCCCTTCGACCTTCAAACATATGTGAAAACAACGAATGTTCTATATGTTTTTTCCAGTTGCAGTGTAGTGTGTTGTAATAAGACAATATGGCCACTAGATGGAGCTGAGCAGCATAGGAAGTCAATGCTTATTTCCTGTGATCCTCCATCTAGTGGCCATAATGTCTTATTACAACACACTGGATAGAAGGGGAAAGCCTCCGCACACCTTGGGTCTAGGGTTACCACCTGTCCAGGATTCACCCGGACAGTTCGGGTTTTGAAGGCTATGTCCAGGTTTCATGGCAGCAGAAACCTGGACACAAGATGTCAGGCAGACAGGGGCAACCAAAATTATGATAGGGGCTACTGGCCCCCCACTGAAAATAGTCTCAACTGTGATATTTACATATGAATGGGAGGTGATATTTACATATGAATGGGAGGTGATATTTACATATGAATAAGCCACGACTCATTCTCCCACAAAAATGTCCACACGTCACTTGAGTGTTCGGGTTTCGCTTGAAGAAAAGGTGGCAACCCTACTTGGGTCCCTCCTTATGCCCTGATGAAGAGACCCTGCGTGGTCTCGAAACGTTGGCTCTTGTGATTGTGTGACGTCTATGTCCAATAAATGGACATGTTGGAATCTTCTACTGAGTGCTGGTGATTTCTTTTCCTATATTATTACAACACACTACATTCAAACTGGGGAAAAACATTCATTTTTGGCATTATTCACTCAAAACAAATGTTTGCAAATATTTGTGGAGCAAAGGGCCCTACAACTTGTTTATAAATAGACCCCTTGCTGTTTCTGGAGGGCCCCGTGGCTCTGAACAGTCATTGATGTGGAGGGTCATTTAAACGTGGAACATTTCGGTGTGGTTGCCCCTGCAGGCGACTTCATGCAGACCTGAGTTGTGCAAAACCAGATTAAAGGAGAACTATGAGGCGAGTGAAAATCACTCAACCTCACAGTTGGAGCCGATGTGTGACGATTAAACTGTCACACGTCGGCTCAATAGATCGGGAAGTGAGCAAACACATACCGTCGCTCGCTCACTTCTCAATCCTGTACCTGCAGAGAGCGGTGACTGTCACTCACGGCGCCCTGCAGGGATTCCCCCCTCCCCGCTCCGATCTGCCAGCGCTGACTGGCGGAACGAACGTGGGAGGGGGCGGGTACAGCTGGCTCTGCCTCTAGATAGGCAGAGCCAGCTGTCACTCACGCAGCTGGGTGGATCTCTACAGCATTGTCAAGATCCGTCCCGGCTGCGGTGGTCTCAGTATACTGCGAGCTGTAGCCCGCTATATACTGAGCTTTGGGTGACGGGAGGACGCTAGTTTTTGTCATCCCGTGACCCTTGAGAGAACTATGGGAAAAACACTGACCCCATAGTTCTTCTTTAAACTTGGAATCCCTTGGGTCCCTACAAAGGCGAATCCCCTTTTCATCCACTAGTTGGTGCTGTCCATGAAGCTTGTATATGATCTGCTGCACCAGTAAGAGAATACCATGAACTAGAGACATACAGTACATAGACTGATAATAACTGATTACTGTGTCACGTTTGCTGGAAAGCTCTTTTGCATATGAAGGGTTCGGGTAGTTCCTGGCAGGTTGTAAAAAGTTTACTACGGTATACTTACAGTCAGGGGCGTATCTGCCGCGAGGCAAACAAGGCATTTGCCTCGGGCGGCAGATTTCAGGGGGGGCGGCGAAAATACCACCCCGAAAACAGCAAGGCGAGCCGGGCTGCACGAAATAGAGCAGCATCGGCTGCCTCGTGAACTCACGGAGGCGGCGAGCAGGAGAAGGAGGAGGCGGGTCCAGCTCGTGTCGGGCTCTTGCGAGGCGGAGATACGGAAGAGACGGCAAGGAGGAGTAGGCGGGTCCAGTCACCGTAGCTTTGCTGGGGCGGCTCGTCAGGAGGAGGAGGTGCATAGAAGGAGGAGGCGTGGGAGGAGGAAGCCGGTCAGGTCAGTGAAGAAAACGGGTCAGTAAAAACATATTGCTGTGCAGGATCGGGATGGGGGTCTGGGTGCAGGGGGAGATCTGTGGCTCTGCAGGCTGATGGAGGGGGTCAGGACTGGTCAGTGGCTGTGCAGGGGGGGTGCCGAGTTTCGTCTTGCCTAGGGCAGCATCAAACTTAAATACACCGCTGCTTACAGTATGACCATGCCCATGAATATTTGAAAGCAGGAGAGATTTTTCTTTCCCAATTGGCATGTGGTGCAATGTACAGCGGATCCCTTCTTCTCTATATGGGAATTCCTAGCATTATACACACCCATGCTATATAGGTTGAACCTAAAGGACCTGAGTCTTCATTCAACCTCACCTACCATGTAACTGTCTTACTATGGAAGTGTCTGAGCTGACTCCCGAGGTTTATAAACATGTCAAGCTTTTCTAACATTCAGGAGTTATTTCCAACAAGTTATAGACATTAGTAGAAATCTGAATCTCCGCTCTTGAATTGCTATAGAAGTGTAGTCTCTCCAGAATGTATCATTTACTTGTATTCTCTCCCTGTCAGAGGAGAAGTGTTGGGCTGAGTGTCAGGTTGTAAGGCCATCATATCTTCTGCCCGAATTGGGGCTGATAACAGGCGTTCTAATAAACATGAAAGAGCACATTTTTAATTGAGAGTTTTATGCTCGTCTTAACAGCCTGGAGTGCCGATCAAATACTATGAGCTCAGGCAGGGGGCAGGTCACACTCCATGGGGTGGGGTGGGGGTGGGGGGATTACAATTTAACACAGAGTTAACATGTCTGTATTGGCAGGGAGAGAATACAAGTGAATACCAACACACACCTGTTCCCAAATGT
>NW_017307635.1:208356-209838 GCF_000935625.1 Nanorana parkeri
CTAATCAGATCAATCTGAATCTAAAAACTTATCAAACATATTTAACATAAATTAGCATATTATTATTTATTTATCTATCTTTTTATATATTTATTTATTTGTGCTTAAAGGAGAACTATGGGTCTTAAGGGTCACGGGAGGACATAAACTAGCGTCCTCCCGTCACCCTAAGCTCAGAATATAGGGAGCAGCTGCTCGGGGTATACTGAGACCGCCGCAGCCGGGACGGAATCGGCCATGGACCCCCAACCTGGAACTTGTAGATTTTGAGTGTACCTGCAAATACTACCTGGTTGATCAAGTAACTCAATCTACTTAACCACCCCCAAGTCTTACTGCCATTTGCATAGAATAGGTACCCTCCCTGTTTGTCTGGGTGTTCCAGGTCCTTTTTACAATCCAATATCATACCGGTAGGTTAATTGGCTCCCATCAAAACCTGCCCTATGGTTTATATGGTTACTGAAAGCTACATTAGGGCTTTTTCACACCAGAGCATGGGGCCAATTTAAAAATCTTCCATCCAGCCAAACGCTGGGTAAACGCCGTTCACACAGCATTGCTTCCACTAGATGGAGTCGAGTAGTATAGAAATTTCCTGTGCTCATCGGCTTCATCTAGTGGCAGCAAACAAGGCTGTGTGAACGGCGTTTGGCTGGATGGAAGATTTTTAAATTGGCCCCATGTGTTATAAAACGCATCACTCACACTCATTGTGAATTGCACCCCAATGCACATCCACAGTGGGCTGCAACCAGGGCCGGATTTCCCACAAGGCCCGGCCTCGGGGCAGCAGGGAGTAGAGGGGCAACAGAGCTGGGGAATTCCTATGTCCTGAAGTCTTGGGCATGCAGTTCCCCCTGCCATCTGGTTGCCATTCTCCACTGGGGGGAGAGTGGGGGGTGTTTGGCGAGAAGGGGGGGGCGCATTGAAGAACCTGGCCTTGGGGCAGCAGAGAGAGTAAATCCGGCCCTGGCTGCAACACTCCAATACAACAAGCAGACGCTAATGCTGAGGTTTTAGAAAAGTCATGCAAGATCTATATGTTCGTACGTTGACAGTCCATCTAGAATGAATGGGCTGCCTACTCCAACACGCTTCAATGCATGAAAAGGTATGCGTCGCAGTGCACCACGTTGTGGGGTAAATGGGCCCCTAGGGTTACAGATCACTATGATAGCTGCAATACGTTGCACATGATGTCAGACACAATATTCATGGGCTTTGTTTTTCTTGCTTTCTTGCCTCTCGTTAACCTTGTTGCGGATGTTCATATCACTTTCCCAGGGTTATAAGACCCGTGATGAATGGAGTCTCTCCTCTTCCTCTTATACGGCAGACCTGTCTGTCAGGGGCCTCTGATCCCTTCCAATGGGAAATCATTGCTCCCTGGGTCTGGCGCAGCTGTGGGGCGACCCCCTTCATCCCCATTGTTCTAGGTCCCATGGGACAATAATAATTGTAGAAAGCACAAGTCGGAGT
>NW_017307635.1:209851-219809 GCF_000935625.1 Nanorana parkeri
TCAGAGAGAGATTCAGCTGTAATAAACTCGCCGGCGGCCTCATTAACTAAGAAAATATTAGTACAGAGAGCTTGCTACCAGTCCGTGCCAGGCCGGGGACAATATACAGGGACTGTTTGCCTTTATGATTATATAGAGCTGGAGGCCCTTCATTATGAACATTCTACAAGTAATTGATGTTATCTGGATGTAGACATATAGACATGGCGCTTAGAGGAGAGCTTATTATTACAAAGTGGAAATTAAAGTGGACCTTTCAAGTCTGGCTGAATACATTTAGGGGGTTATTCACTAAAGAGCCGCGGGATCCAGCCGTAGCTTCGGCTGATCCTTCGGCTCACTCCGGCCGCCGGAGCCCTTCGGTTCAGTCAAACCGAAGGGCTGCTGTATGCACTATTCACTATATTCGCAATCGCCAGTACAGCAGCCGAGCGGCTCAGCCGTGCCGAAGGCATATGCATCGGCTCGACTGAGCCAAAGTGACAGCCGAAGCGGGGAGAAAGATCTTGTAAAGTCCTCTGTATGTTATTTACATGGCGGCACTCATCCATAAAGAAAGGGGGTTTGCTCCCCAGTTTCCTGAGGAAACTCATAAGGGATCCTTGGGGCCCCTTTACTACTTCACTGCAGACTGAGAACTTCCGCCTGGCAAAGTGAATGGCAATGGACTTACTGGCACTCCTAATATTCCTGAATCAGGGGCCCAGTGCCCCCCCCCCTCCCAGAACCTTGGTCCAATACCAGCTGTTACCACCTCTCTTGTATGTTTTATATCATTAAGTGATTTTTTGCTTTAATATTCAGCACAGTTTTCTGTTTTTCTTACAACATTCAAATCCCCCAAAAATATTTTATTTGTTTCAGTTAAAACCCGATTTTAATATAAAACAAAAATGACAAAAATGGTTTCCTGTTCCAGTTCCCTTCGCGGTGACGGGGCCCCCGAGCCGTATATGGTTTTGTTATTACAGATATTCGCTGAGCTGGTTGTGAGTGGCTCCGGAGAGCTGTGTTCTAAATATTTACACGTTGTAAAGGCCGGAGGTCCAATAAACGCACATTACACTGAGATTTACAATGCTTCATTCCCCCGTGTCATAATACAGAGGGGAGATCATTCAATCTTCTCATATATGCTGGCTGTATGTCATGTGTCATGGAGGAGGAATGCACCAGCACTATGCAGGCCAATGCGGCTACAGAGCAATTATTTGTAGACGGAATCCTTTATGTTTTCATCTTTATTAATTCGATTTTTAATAAAAGTATGAAATATTTGTGATTGCTCCTAAAGGGATCATTCCCACCAGCTAGATTGGGTCGTATTGGGCTGTGTTGGGATGTATGGGGCTGTGTTGGGATGTATTGGGCTGTGTTGGGATGTATTGGGCTGTATTGGGTTGTGTTGAGATGTATTGGGCTGCATTGGGCTGCGCTGGGATGTATTGGGCTGCGTTGGGATGTATTGGGCTGTGTTGGGATGTATTGGGCTCTGTTGGGATGTGTTGGCTGTGTTGGGATGTATTGGGCTGTGTTGGAATGCATTGGGCTGTGTTGGGATGTATTGGGCTGTGTTGGGATGTATTGGGCTGTATTGGGTTGTTTTGGGATGTATTGGGCACGTTGGGATGTATTGGGTTGTGTTGCGATGTATTGGGCTGTATTGGGATGTATTGGGCTGTATTGGGATGTATTGGGCTGCGTTGGGATGTATTGGGATGTATTGGGCTGTATGGGGCTGTGTTGGGATGTATTGGGCTGTATGGGGCTGTGTTGGGATGTATTGGGCTGTGTTGGGATGTATTGGGCTGGGATGTATTGGGCTGTGTTGGGATGTATTGGGCTCTGTTGGGATGTGTTGGCTGTGTTGGGATGTATTGGGCTGTGTTGGGATGCATTGGGCTGTGTTGGGATGTATTGGGCTGTGTTGGGATGTATTGGGCTGTATTGGGATGTATTGGTTGCGTTGGGATGTATTGGGTTGTGTTGCGATGTATTGGGCTGCTTTGGGCTGCACTGTTATGTATTGGGATGTATTAGGCTGTGTTGGGATGTATTGGGCTGTGTTGGGATGTATTGGGCTGTGTTGTGATGTATTGGCTGCCTTGGGATGTATTGGGACTGTGTTGGGATGTACTGGGCTGTATTGGGATGTACTGGGCTGTATTGGGATGTACTGGGCTGTATTTGGATGTACTGGGCTGTACCTCCAGTGCTCCCCTTTTCTTTACAGACAGAGCTCAGACTCCTCCATTGGCTGCAGGCAAGAGATTGAGTGGGTTGGTTGCTCTCTAACCTTTGTCTCCTTTAATCATCTGGCTCAGGCACGTTCTATGAAATATTAGGTGCTGTGCAGGTAGCGTCGCCACCTTTCCCTCATGTCAAACCCAAACACTCCAGCGGTGCCCATGGCAATTTGTTTCTTGAGAATATAGAGGAGAGAGCGAGGGAGGGAGTAAGGAGACCGGCTATAGAGGATTACAAATCCCAGCAATACAAAATTATATGAAGCTACATACTCCATATTGTTCCGGGATGGTGCCCTATTGTCACCAGGGTCTCAGGTAACCTGTGCGGGCTCTCACCAGGACTGTGCAGGCTCTGAGGTGGGCTGTGCGGGCTCTCAGGTGGACTCTGCGGGCTCTCAGGTGGGCTGTGCGGGCTCTCAGGTGGACTGTGCGGGCTCTCAGGTGGGCTGCGCGGGCTCTCAGGTGGACTCTGCGGGCTCTCAGGTGGGCTGTGTGCACTCTCAGGTGGGATTTGCAGACTCGCAGGTGGGCTATGTGGAATCTCAGGTGTCTGGCTCTGTGGGGTCTCAGGAGGGCTATGCAGGCTTTCAAGAGTGCTTTGTGGGCTGTGTGGTGTCTCACCAGGGGTCCGGAGGTGTGCAGCATGGTGTCAGAAAAGATGAGCGGGCCAGTACCTGCTTACAGGCACCCATGGCTCACAGTAGGATACCGCTTCAGATGGACTCGGCTGCCTGAGGTTTCACGCTTGCTGGGGACCTGGGCAGCCACATCTATCAAAACATTTAAAGTGCCGGCATCAGGAATTAGTGTCTTGTGTGCGGGTGGTACCTGGCCTGCCACCCGGACACAAGACTCAAAAACCGGACTGTCCAGGTGGATCCCGGCCAGGTGGCAACCCCATGTGCAGGGTAGCACCCCTACTAATACAATGAATGAGTGCAGTTATTTGCACCCTAAAACATAGATTTGGCATTTATCGGCCTAGGAACAGAACATATGGATGTAGTGTGTTATCTCCAATGCCAGCCATTGTTTTAGAGCAGGGAAAGTTGTGTTCCTTTGTAAGGAAATAGGGAGCCAGGAAGTGAGGGCACTAAAATAAACCTTTACAGTGATGTGTCCCCTGCAATGTAAACATGGAAGGCTCGCCTCTCCTGCCGCCTGCACCGGTAGTGAAGAGACTTCCTGCAGAATCCAACATTTCTGGGAGTGTAGATTTACTGGTCCCCTGCTGCGCACTGTGGCGTTATTGTGTCCTGATCCATGTTGTGATGTAGGGGCCACCAGGAGGAACTTCAACATGTGGGTGGGAGGACCAAGATCTTCTGGATTTGTCATATTCTGCAGGATCTTCAGCTGGTGGTTTCTCTCCACTACGGCATAGGTTGGTGCCACAGGCAGCAGGAGAGGTGAGTATTGTCGTCTTCTCTGGAGACTTTAAAATGTGTGTTTGGCCAAGAACATCATAAATGCTTTTGGAAAGATCTCCTGCCGGTCAGATCCTTCACCCATCATCTCCAGTCTACATCTAGTCGCAGAAAAGATCTCAATGTTTTTTTTCTCCTTTTCTTGCAGAGTTTTTCGATGATTTTTCTGAGGGGAGAGAATGCGTCAACTGTGGAGCCATGTCCACCCCTCTGTGGAGAAGGGATGGTACGGGCCACTACCTGTGCAATGCCTGTGGGCTTTACCACAAGATGAACGGAATCAATCGCCCATTGATCAAGCCTCAGCGAAGGCTGGTAAGATTCTTCAGGGGTCCCATATTCCTTTAAAGTCTATCCCACGCAACAATTCTTTGTGTTTTCATTGGGCAGAGTGTTGGGAAGTTAGGAACCCTATCAGGTGTTATTTCTGGAACTTATATGACTCTGGATCTGAATATGGCTCTGGATTCAACTCATCAATAGTTCATGGGTGAAGAAGGTCAATCAGATTCAAAGGGAGCACAATGGCTCCTGTGAGGCTGTCCTCGGCACAAAGAGGGGGCCCCTTAACTAGGAGACACAGAGTCTGGAATCCAAACCATGTGTTGAAACCACCAGACCAAAGAACTAAGAATCCAGGATCTTCTAGTCCCCGATCGTGACATTTTATGCTTTCTTGTTATCAGCTAAGACCAACATTCTTAGTTCCTGGACTCTTAGTTCTGGTCTGGGGCTCTCAAGACTTTTTGGGATTCCAAACTCTAGGTCCTAATTAAGGGCCCCCCGTGTTTTGTGCCCTGAGAGAGCAGCCTCACAGGAGCCACCGCACCCCATTTAAATTTGATTGACCTTCTTCAACCAGGTTCCTGGACTCTCAGCCTATTATTATTATTATATTAGGTTTATATTGCTGACTAAGTCCCTATGAGTGGGATTATGTCTTTCTGTTTCTCCCGGTTGTCATTGTCACCAGAGGGAAAAGCCAACACTTTGAACAGGAATTAAGGGGAAGTCTTCTAGTGGACATACCTGCCTGGTGACAACTGCGTAAAAAGATTTAATTTCAATTTGGAGAGATTAAATTTAATTTCCTGTTGTGCCAAGAGGAGAGGAAGTGAAGGGAAATCTTTCAGATGGGACGCGGACAGGGCCGGATTTATTCTCTCTGCTGCCCCAAGGCCAGGTTCCTCAATGCGCCCCCCTACCAGCCAGACCCCCCCCTCCCCAATGGAGAATGGCAGACCTGCAGGTTGCATACAAATGATCTTGGCAACATCACTGAGATCACTTGTACAAAACAAGCCCCCGCTGTACATTTAGCTCTGCTAGGCCAAAGCAGGGCTAAATGTAGAAAACAACTACCTGCCCGGCGCCCGGAACTGCATGTCCAGGTTGTCGGGAGATAGGAATTCCACACCCCTGCTGCCCCTCTACTCCCTGCTGCCCCAAGGCTGGGCCTAGGTTGGCCTTGTGGGAAATCCGGCCCTGGACGCGGATGGCGAACATAAAAGTCGGCATAGAATTTCACCCTTCCATGAAAGGGGGAAGCTGTTGTTGGCCTGCAGTCATGCAAGCTGAATACAGCTACTGTTACAGACTGCGGTCAGGTCAGCTGTGGTTACAGAATGCGGTCACGCCATTAGGGTTGCCACCTTTTCTTTCAGCGAAACCCGAACCTCTAGCGACACAGAGATTTTTTGGGGGAGAATGAGTTGCGGCTTATGCATATGTAAATAGTGCCACCCATTCATATGTAAATATCACAGTCAAGACTATTTTCAGTGGGGGGCCAGTAGCTACTATATTAATTTTGGTTGCCCCTATCTGCCTGACATCATGTGTCCGGGTCTCAGCTGCCATGAAACCCGGACAAAGCATTCGAAACCCGGACTGTCCAGGTGAATCCCGTACAGGTGGCAACCCTACACGCCATCCACAGTGATGTGGGCTGCTGAGTACATTTCTGTAGCAGAATATTAGTCGGTCGCTCTGAGTTGGCTCTCCTACAGGAGCATGTCAATGTGTTGTAATGGGGTGAAAGGGAGTATAGTGGAGATATCATATATAGTCATTACAAGAAGTCCAGGGCCTTCCATATACATCAATATTGCCCTTTATACACATATATGATAAGAGATAAATAGTTTTCACTTCCTCCTTCCCTGTTATTTGTTACTAATAAGACGCTCGGCCTCCATTAGTGAAAGCGCAGCAGATTCCTTCGACACAAAAGGAGAGAAGTCCAGGAGGAAGTGGACACGCGGCCCCAGGGACATCCTGAGATTCATTTACTTGGTGTCAGCAGATATCAGATGCAGTAAAGTGTATTCAAGATCTGTGATGGAGGTTATACGTGACTGACCTGGATAACACTTTCCTCAGCACATATCACTTTATTATATTATTATTATAACAATGGGGAGAATTCTATCAAATCTAATACAGTCCAATGTGGAAATAGTTCCTCTGAATAGATAGATAGATAACTCAACACACGGCCATTAATGTCTAAACCGCTGGCAACAAAAGTGAGTGCACCCCTAAGTGAAAATGTCCAAGTTGGGCCCAAAGTGCCAATATTTTGTGTGGCCACCATTATATTCCAGCACGGCCAAACCCTCTTGGGCATGGAGGTCACCAGAGCTTCACAGGTTGCCACTGGAGTCCTCTTCTCCTCCTCCATGATGACATCACAGAGCTGGTGGATGTTAGAGACCTTGCGCTCCTCCACCTTCCATTTGAGGATGCCCCACAGATGCTCAGTAGGGTTTAGGTCTGGAGACATGCTTGGCCAGTCCATCACCTTTACCCTCAGCTTCTGTAGCAAGGCAGTGGTGGTCTTGGAGGTGTGTTTGGGGTTGTTTTCATGTTGGAATACTGCCCTGCGGCCCAGTCTCCGGGGGGAGGGGATCATGCTCTGCTTCAGTATGTCACAGTACATTTTGGCATTCGTGGTTCCCTCAATGAACTGTAGCTCCCAAGTGCCGGTAGCAGTCATGCAGCCCCAGACCCCACCACCATGCGTGACTGTAGGCAAGACGCACTTGTCTTTGTACTCCTCACCTGGTTGCCGCCACACACGCTTGACACCATCTGAACGAAATGCGTTTATCTTGGTCTCATCAGACCACAGGACTCGGTTCCAGTAATCCATGTCCTTAGTCTGCTTGTCTTCAGCAAACTGTTTGTGGGATTTCTTGTGCATCATCTTTAGAAGAGGCTTCCTTCTGGGACGAGAGCCATGCAGACCAATTTGATGAAGTGCACAGCGTATGGTCTGAGCACTGACAGGCTGACCCCCCCCCCACACCCTCCTACAACCTCTGCAGCAATGCTGGCAGCACTCATACGTCTATTTCCCAAAGACAACCTCTGGATATGACGCTGAGCACGTGCAACCAACTTCTTTGGTGGACCATGGCGAGGCCTGTTCTGAGTGGAACCTGTTCTGTTAAACCGCTGTATGGTCTTGGCCACCATGCTGCAGCTCAGTTTCAGGGTCTCGCAATCTTCTTATAGCCTCGGCCATCTTTATGTAGAGCAACAATTCTTCTTTTCCAGATCCTCAGAGAGTTCTTTGCCATGAGGTACCATGTTGAACTTCCAGTGACCAGTATGAGAGAGTGAGAGCGATAACACCGAATTTTACACACCTGCTCCCATATAAGTATGCAATTATTAAATGCCTTACTATCCTAAGCTTGACCAATTTGGAAAAATCTGGAATGATTTTTATAAGCCTTGCGAATGTCTTCTCTCTTTTTCTCCAGTCCGCCTCCCGCCGCGTCGGTCTCTCCTGTGCCAACTGCCATACCACCACCACCACCCTGTGGCGCCGCAATGCAGAGGGGGAGCCTGTGTGCAACGCCTGTGGACTCTACATGAAACTTCACGGTGTACCCAGACCGCTGGCAATGAAGAAAGAAGGCATACAGACAAGGAAACGTAAACCGAAGAACCTCAGCAAGGCTAAAACTCCCTCAGGTAGATGTGATGCAAAAACCGTCCATCTGGGAGTTTTTGACATTTCCGCCCACTTTTGTCTGTTCAGCAAGTAGATTGGGAGCCCCCCATATTGATCAGAGCGGTATATAGACCCAGGACCTCAGCACAGGGATGGTGGGTGCTCCTCATAATGGGCACAGCAGGTGTATAGACCTCCGAACTCAGCACAGGGATGGTGGAGCTCCTCATAATGTGCACAGCAGGTGTATAGACCTCCGAACTCAGCACAGGGATGGTGGGAGCCCCTCATAATGTGCACAGCAGGTGTACAGATTCAGGAACTCAGCACAGGGATGGTGGGAGCCCCTCATAATGGGCACAGCAGGTGTGCTGCCCGAGCACCTCAGCACAGGGATTGGGGAACCCCTCATAATGTGCACAGCAGGTGTACAGACCCGGGAACTCAGCACAGCATGCTAATGGGCACAGCAGGTGTACAAACCCAGGAACTCAGCACAGAGATCTCACAAGTCCCTGAGAGATAGAAGAGACTGTCAGGGTGTTTATTTCTCCAGAATGTACCAAACACTGAGATATGAGCGCTAAGCGTTGTTGTCTCTCCTTCACCCCAGGACCAAACGGCACCGATAACCTCACTCCTTCCACCAGCTCCACCAACTCCACGACTGCAGAGGACCTGCGCCCCATCAAGATTGAACCTGGACTGTCTCCTCCATATGGACACTCTATTTCTCTATCTCAGGTACAGTATCTCTTTATACTAAACAGATAGCATGTCTCCTCCTACACAGGTACCTGTCACCATGCCGATGTCACCCTGTTTGGGGTCGTTACAGCACGTCTGTCATTTGTTATAAAGCTGAACACCAGGCAGCTACTAAAGCTCAACCTTAAATAGTTATGGATTACTAATAATATTGTGGTGCCGGAACCCCGTCAGGTTTTTATCATGAGAAAATCCTCCAATCCATCCAGTGCCATGGATTACGGTGACGCCATATTATAGTTCAGTTACAAGAATTAGACAACACGCCACCTATGTATGAGATCACATTGCATAAAAAAGATAAGAAGAAGAAGATACATAGTATCCACCAACATCTTGTGGCCCCGAGGGACTCCTTTCTCAAGGTGATAGCGAGGTGACAGAGACTTTGTCACCTTCTTATCTTTTTCATGTGACCACTTTTGCATTTCAACCTCAATACATTTTGGAGGCACATGGGCGGTGTCCAAAAATGTGGGACCAGCACACACGATGATCTTCCAAAGACATTCAAACTTTATTCCACATGCATCTATACAAAGCACAACCGCATGGGCGGTGTGCCTCCAAAATGTATTGAAACGGAGATTTCTATCACAATCTGTGTCACCACTGAGGAGATTCGGCCTTTCCTGGTGACCATTGTCATTGGGACTGAGAAGGAGGAAAGTCCAAAGTTTTAGCTTTAGAACACAAATATAGGCAAAGTCATACAACGGAGGCCCTAGAATGGGTTCTGGTGTCAACTGCCTAAGCGTGGATTTCCCTCACTTCCTGTTGTGTCCAGGGCACGCTTGCCAACATTTTAGTCCCAGTTGCCATCAGACTGTGACCTCACCCATGGTTCTCAAGTGCATCTCCTCTTTCCAGGCAGTCATGCCCAGGACAAAACCCATTTTCTGATGCGGTCGGGGAACCGCTCACTCACGGCCATGATCCCTTCAGGCAATACTCATGTTCAGTAACATCTCGGGACACGGGATCACCGGGACAGAGGCTTGAGATGCAAGATCGTCCCGGAAAATTCATGAAAGTGGACCGTGTACTAAAATTGCAAGGTCCACTTTTTTTTTTAGGCCCCCCATCTGGAAACACTGCCTATAAATGTTTAGAAAATATCAATTTTCACCCTGTTCTGATGACAACCCAAAATGAGCTTTCAGTGATAATAGTCACCTTCACAAATAGAGGGGGGGGGGGATCTCCCTAACGGGGACACACACAGCAATAAAAACCTTACAAGGGTTCTAATCCCTCTCCACTGTATCCAAAACGTAAGAAAAGTTTTGGCTTCAGTTAGTGATCTGTATCTCCAATGATTACCTAAGTGCAGTGCACAATAGAAATCTGATTGCTTCCTCATTGCTTCCATTCCTGGTGTGCAGACAAGCTGATCTCTACACTGTACAATGTGAAATGCAGACAGGGCGAGTGTAAACAGAGCAATGGTTAAATGGTGACAGCTCTTCAGGCAGGGTGGGGGTTGCATTTGCAAAACAGTTTGGTGCCCCCATATACGTATATATTAAATAATCAGTTAGTGTATATAT
>NW_017307635.1:219905-227188 GCF_000935625.1 Nanorana parkeri
ATATAGGTTTTCATTGTAATTGATCTTTTATATATTCTGGCATTCCAGGCATCTCCACTATCTACCATTACCAGCCACGGATCGTCCATCTATTCAATGGCAGGCCTTAAACTCTCTCCGCAGACCCACCACTCAATCAACACATCTCCGCAAGTCAGCTCCAAACACGACTCCTGGAATAACCTGGTGTTAGCGTGAGGCTGGCCGTGCACCTCCCACACTTCCTAACGTCACTTGAACAGTGAGCTCAGCAGACAATGACTATTATATGTTTCCTAGCAAAGCATTGTATCCAACAATGGCGAAGAGAAAGAGACTGCAAGCTCCCAAGAGACTTAGAAACCTCCGATGAGATGGAATCTGAACTGTTAGAGTAAAAATAAAAGTAATTTAATGTTTCTTCTCCTTGCAAAGAACTGTTTATAACTTGGGACAGCGTTGAAGGTGGACGGCACGGGCGGAGGACAGTATTTAAGGTGGACGGCTCAAGTGGAAGGTGTTTGCGGCTCAAGTGGAGTTTTCGGCAAGGCACCGGATGTCACCAGAGTCACACCAGAAAGGGATACAGTCCAGAAAGAGATAAAATATAGATGGAGATCCAATCCAGAAAGAAATACAGTCAACACAGAGATACAATCCAGTAAGGGACACAATCCAGAATGGGATACAATCCAGAAAGAGACTCAATAAAGTAAGGGACACAATCCAGAAGGATACACAACCCAGTAAGGGATACAATCCAGAAAGAAATACAGTCAAGAAAGAGACTCAATCCTGTAAGGGACACAATCCAGAAGGATACACAATCCAGAATGGGATACAATCCAGTAAGGGACACAAACCAGAAGGAGACACAATCCAGAACGGGATACAATCCAGAAAGAGACTCAACCTAGTAAGGGACACAATCCAGAAGGATACACAATCCAGAATGGGATACAATCCAGTAAGGGACACAAACCAGAAGGAGACACAATCCAGAACGGGATACAATCCAGAAAGAGACTCAACCTAGTAAGGGACACAATCCAGAAGGATACACAATCCAGTAAGGGACACAAACCAGAAGGAGACACAATCCAGAATGGGATACAATCCAGAAAGAGACTCAACCTAGTAAGGGACACAATCCAGAAGGATACACAATCCAGTAAGGGACACAAACCAGAAGGAGACACAATCCAGAACGGGATACAATCCAGAAAGAGACTCAACCTAGTAAGGGATACAATCCAGAAGGATACACAATCCAGTAAGGGACACAAACCAGAAGGAGACACAATCCAGAACGGGATACAATCCAGAAAGAGACTCAACCTAGTAAGGGATACAATCCAGAAGGATACACAATCCAGTAAGGGAAACAATCCAGAAAGGAACAGAATCCAGAATGGGATACAATCCAGAAAGAGACTCAATCCAGTAAGGGACACAAACCAGAAGGAGATACAATCCAGAAAGAAATACAATTATAGAAGGAGATACATTCTTTGATGTGAAACACTGGAAGAGTCTGGAAGACTTTATTTAGTACTTTTGCTAGTGGAGTGGAAACTTGAAAATACTTTTTTTTCATGACGAGTAAACTATATTTAATCAAGAGCGGAGGGGGCGGGGGGGGGAGCTAATCTTTGTTTTCCGCTGCTGAGTGCCTTTTGAAAATCATCACTTGTGGATGTGGACTCTCCTATTGACAGTCGTAATTTGTGTTCTTTGCCAAAAAAAAAATTGTAGATCTGGTCTGTATTTTTACACTTTTTTGTTCTTCGTTTCCAAAATGATTGTAGACTTTTCGTATCATCTTTAAAAACAACAAGTCTGTCTTACAATTAGATTCTACAATGATGTTTTCGGAACTCTGGAACAACCAAAAAAAAAAGTACGCTCGACTAGAAACCAGATTCAGCTGCCATGCAAGTTAATATTTGAAGTTAATTCATTGATCGTCGATTAGATATTGTTAGGAAAGCCATAAATCCCAGAAAAAAATCTCCAAATCGTTGGAATATATTGCAAGGTGTTATTTAAGTATGATCGACTTTGTAAACTGTTGTATAAAATTAAATAGAGTTGAACTTTTCAATGTATTTAAAATATTAAAAGAAACAAAACCATAGACTTGATTCCATCGATCGACTTATGATGGCCGTGTCATTGTGTTCTGATTGTTGGCTTGTTGCTGGTTGTGGAAGGGTATAGGTGTCAAACCAAGACTGCCACCTACAGCGTAACCCCGGTACTACACTCCATGTGCTGAGATGACTTTTGACTAAACTGCAATCCAAGGGCGTAACTAGAAATCACAGGACCCCATAGCAAAATTTTGTATGGGGCCCTGTGACTTCTAGTTATGCCCCTTGCAGAGCCCACTTAGCCCACCTGAGGGTGACCCTGGTCAGGTGGGCTGGTCACACTCCTTACCTGTCCGCCTCCTCTTCCTGCATGATCGCAGATGGGTTCCGCCTCCTCCTCCGTCGCCGGGCCCACCTCCTTCACTGTCACCGGGCCCCGCCTCCTCCTCCACTGCCAGGTCCAGCCTGCTCCACCGCCACTCCTGGCTCTCAGATCACTGTCAGTGATCTGAACAGCAGCGCATTCTTCTCCCAGCCACCAGTGAAAGCCACCAGCATAAGATGCTGTAGCAACACAGAGTCCTCAGAGACACACAGAGTCCTCAATCTCTTTTCCTGTATCCCCTGTGTTATCCTTGTACTTGTCAAAATGCCCCGATGTTTGCGCTATGGTTTTTTTTTTCACTTACCTTTGGTGCGGGAGAGCAGTGGCGAGTCAGCGCTGCTCCGGTGGGAGGAGCTCCAGGTGGGGTCCTAATTTAGCTGGTCAGCGACTGCCAGAGGATCCCGACACGCGCGGCACCTCTGGCAGTCGCCGGCCAGCTAAATTAGGACAAGATGTGATGTAGATCACTTCCCATTCATTCATAGTTGAGGATATAGTAACCATACTCTGTCCTCAATTATCTACAAACACTCACCGATCACCGACTGCTTGTACCCGCTCTCCTCTCTGACACGCTGTCACAGGAGGCTGATCGAGCGTTGTAGGGAGGAGAGCTCAGCTTCCTGTGACAGCGCGGGCTGTCTCCGCCCCCACACCGCTCTCCTGGACTTTGACAGGGGCTGAGAGGTGTAGGATTAGAGACGCCGGCCGCTCACAGCTCTCTCCTCCCGCAGTGCTCGGCCGCCTGTGACAGTTTCTCTCCTCCCCGCTGGGACACAGAACAGCGCTCAGTGGGGAGGAAAGAAAAGAGGGATGCAGCGCTGTATTTTTCGGCCAATATGTTTCGGTGCATCCCTGATAAATAGTGGAGCAAGGAGGGAAAGGTGCAGGGGGCCGAAAGCTACAAAATGAAGCAGAGAGATCCTTGCACTACAGGTCCTCAGGTGCAGCTTCCTCTCCAGCAAGGAGAACATAGAGCAGAGCATCTGTGACGGTTCTCATTCATCCAGGTCTGTCAAAAAATAAATCAAGGCAACTGGACTTCTGTGTCTTTACTTGAAGACATTTCGCTGGTCATCCGGCTAGCTTTCTCAATCCAGAATGGGAAAGCTAGTCGGATGACCACCGAAACATCTTGGAGAAAAAATACAGCAAGTCCAGTTGCCTTGATTTTTATTTTTTTTTACAGATATAGTGAGCAGAACAGTAATGACATCACCATATATCACTCCAAATCTGGTGAGATTAACAGTCGGGTGCAGCAGTGGCTGAGATCTCACACTGCAGATATACAGCCATGAGGTTGAAAACGCGTGCCCAGGCTTAGTTAGTGTTCAAAAGGGATTAAGGTTTATTTGACTAATACTGCTCACCCTTTCTGGATGTTGCCTATGAGGCCAGGTTCACACCTGGGCGATCCGTGACCGCGCAGCAATCGTGCACAATTGCCGTTCCTGCCACGGAGTCGCCCACCACAGCTGATCGCGCTGGCGGTGCCATGATTTTCTCATGGCACCCCAGTCGCTCCTTGCTCGTCGTGCGGTTTTCCCGTGCAACCAAACACGATCGCGGCTTAAACAGCCATGCGTGGTGTGTCGCAAAAACAAGGTACATGTACCTTTTATTCTGGGTCTGCCATGAAGATGTCAAGGGGCGTCCCGAGGCTGGGTGACACCCGGAGCGGAGACCGGGTGACAGCACGCCGTGACGTCATCGCACCTGAGCGTGACGTTGCCATGTTTGCGCAATGACGTCATCGTGCATTCCTGGTCGTCTTATTGACGCCTGCTGTCATCCATCTTGGTGATGGACGCTGGCAGAGAGAGTTGGGGACGTTCACCCGGGGAGGGATGAGGTACGCCGCAGGGTCCCCTCCTCTCTCCTGACTGTCAGTCATTTTGGTTTCACCCCTCCAATGGTGGCACCTGGGTGTGGCCCGCACCCCGCTTGTGACGCCACTGCAGGTGTCACCCCATTGAAATTAATGGGGCCACGTGACAATCACTGTGTGCAATTGTGCAAGATGGCGCAGTCCCGGGACGCCCGTCCTGGATCGCCCAGGTCTGCACCGGCCCTAACATAGCAAATCTTGATCCCGGGTCCAACTACAGACAGAAATCTTGTGTGTGTATATATATATATATATATACTGAGTGGCCAGATTATTATTACCCCCCATCAGTACTTCGTTGGGCCGCCTGGTGACTCCACGAGATGATGAAAGGTGATGCGAGGAATCTGAGACGGCGCTGTTGCCCTTCTGTTGTCTTGTACCAGTCTTGCCCCTCCCCCGTTCTGCCCTAACATTGACTAGTCGCTGACGGCCACAATTCGCACGCTCAGACCCAGATTTTCGGCTGACAGTCCGGTCTTTAAACACTTTAACAATGAGCTGCTCCTGAACATGTAACGGATTCTGCTGTTTTGCTGATACTCGCTCCATGGCTCCGAGCGCCAACAATCATCCCGCGTTCAAAGGCTGTTACATCGCGTTGTTTCCCCGTATCTTCAGAAACAAATCACTTCTACTGTCGTGGTAACCAACCCGCTTCCCTATTTATAATGGTCTGGCCCTCTAGCAACTTCAGCGCCAAATTATAGCTAATTTGCCTACAAACGTCAGGTGGTCATAATAATCCGGCCACTCAGTGTATATAATAATCTGGCCACTCAGTGTATATAATAATCCGGCCACTCAGTGTATATAATAATCCGGCCGCTCAGTGTATATAATAATCCGGCCACTCAGTGTATATAATAATCCGGCCACTCAGTGTATATAATAATCCGGCCTCTCAGTGTATATATATAATATAGTTGGGTCGGTTTAGCACCTCTATCGTGTTTTTATGGCTGCCTGTGACTCTATTGCAGAGATTTCCATTCACTGTGTCTATTCACAGAAGGGGGAGGAGTTTGGAGAAGGGAACAATCTAGAACAACATAACTGAACTGGAATGTGAGCTGCATTGGAGAATGTTTCCACATCGGCTATGTTGTCCTAGATTGTTCCCTTCTCCAAACTCTTCACCCTTCTGTGAATAGACCTGACACTGTGTGTAAGATCCTGCAGCAAGGAGAACAGAGATCAGCACAGCAGTGACACCGCCAAATCTCCTGAGGCGGGCAGTGCCTGAGATCTCACACTGCAGATATACCGCTATAAGGTCGTACCCCATATCAGGAAGTGTCCTGCTATATTTCAGGTGGATTTCCCAACATAAACTGCTCAGGCACAATGAACATTTCCCGATGTTCCTTATAGCGGAGCAAATATTCACTTTTGAGTTCAGTTCCGCCTTTAAAGCTCAGCCAAGAACACTTCTCAATAATCATTTTAGCTTGAAAGAAGAACCCCTGTGCAAAACTTCGATTAACCCCTTGCTACCCCCACACTGCAAGGGTTAAGTTATAGTCACCCGCATCTCGGAGCTGTGCGGCTGGCACAGCACTCCCTCCAGGCTGTTTCCTCCAATGGTAAGTCCCTCGAAGGCCTCGCATACACGTTTAGAATGCTAAGTTGTGACAAGCGGTATCCATCTCATGACCACCTGAAATCGTCACTTTGTTTTTCCAGCTCTCAGACAGGACTCGTACTTCTCAATGTCGGATGTGTCTATGACGTTCTCTTCAAATAAAACGTTCTATTGTGAACAATATGGCGTCTGTGCCAAATCTTGGCCTGAAATTCACCAGCAAGATCTGCCGTACCTCCGGTGAGGCAGTGCACCTTCCTTCCACTAGGGGGCGCTGAGACAAATGCTGCCTGCAAACTGCATGTCAGTCCAAAAGTTTACATTGTCTCATTATAGATAATTGTTCAAAGGTGAAATTATACAATTTATTTTTAGTGAAAATAATTTTCTGCAGACCTCAAATGAACGTTTTTCTGCCTCTATGTAAAAAAGTGAAACATTCACTAGTGGGACAACAATTCACAATATTCACAAGGAGAAAATTATTTAGTTAATAGCTTGTCCTTTATGTTCAGAAAATTAATTTTGTGGTTGCTGATTTGTTAGGGGATGTAGCTCAGTGGTAGAGCGCATGCTTTGCATGTATGAGGCCCCGGATTTCCCTTCTGCAATGGAGAGGTTACCTGCAGGAGCTACCGGTCAGGGTGCAGTCTGTCAACGCTACGGCTGTATCAACCACCAAGGAGAAACCAGAAGCCGCATTGCACAGCAGGAGGTAGATCTCATCTTGTCTTGGCCTCTCTGCGCTTCCCTTCATTGGTTGGTATGGTCACAACGACAGCAGAAGGCAGCCACAGGTAAGGGGATGTAGCTCAGTGGTAGAGCGCATGCTTTGCATGTATGAGGCCCCGGGTTCAATCCCCGGCATCTCCAGGTTTTACCAAATTGCTAAATATTCTCATTCTAAACGTACCCCTCCAGTGCGCAAATAAATGTTATTGGTCGTCAACAAAACCCTATGAATGACCAGGACAAACCTAACAAGGTATGCCCTTGATTCCGGGGGACACTCATTCTACCGGACAACGGCCTATCGCACCATCATTGGCAATCTCAAGTTGGTATTTGCATTCTGTCCTATTCCAGCTCAGGTTTTCAGGTAACATGTTTTTCCAAAAATTTTTCTTAGCAGCACAGTGAGTATTTCAGCTCGTTCACTCTACGCCTGGAAAACCTTAATCAGAAATGCTGAAACTGTTTGCGTTGTGTTTCCTAAAGAAAGAGAAACCAATCATCTCTCAGATGGCGGTCCCGGGAAAGTCTTTACTGATACATCTAACTGTCATTATTCAATCACAGACATTATAAATAGATAAAATGTGCCGTTCTTGTTATATATATATATATATA
>NW_017307635.1:227810-246442 GCF_000935625.1 Nanorana parkeri
CCCTCCGCGGCCCCCCCTCCCGTTGTCACGCTGGTCCCGGGCTCCGCTGTGCCCGGTGCGAGCCGGGACCAGCATACGGCCTCTGTCACGGGGGATCAGAGGGAGGTCGGTACACAAGGTGTTGTATATTACATCACTTCCGCATTCTCGTGTCACTCTCCAGCTTCAGATGCTGGAGAGAAGCTGATGGAGCAGATCTCTGCTTCATCAGCTTCTTTAGGGGGGTCCTAGGTGACATTAGGGGTCTTGGAGACCCCTGATGTCTCCATAAAGAGGACCTGTCACATCTTTTGCTATCACATAGAGGAGCTTCTTAGCCCCCTATGTGATAGCTATAAAGTTAAGTGAAAAAGAAAAAAAATAGGAAATAAATTAGTTTCCCCCCAAAAAATTAAAGTTACACATAAAAAAAGATTTTAAAAAACCCCTACATACACGCATGCAAACATGTGTCAGGGGAGCATGCCTGCGAAAACGACGATTGCGCCCGTTACGCCGCACGTGTTACATATCGCCGCGAACGTCACAATAAGAGCAATAATTCCCGGCCCATCAATCACTGATAACACTAAACTGATGAGCGGTAAAAGCTTTTAAAGCGTCGCCTATGGCCAATTTTGGGTATGGTCGTTTTTTGCGAGTGCGCGCAATTTTTAAGCTTGACATGTTTGGTGTCTATTTACCCGACGTGACCCCGACTTTTATATTTTACCAAAATAATTGGATAATAATAATTGTTTCCTAACAATGTAAAAAAAATAATTTTTTTCACAAAATTTTCTGGAATTTTCCAGAAAAAAAATAAAAGTTAATTTCAGTACAGCGCTGCATGATGGAATAAACATCAGTCAAAGTATCGCAGCGCTGAATACTGAAAAATGGCCTGGCCAGGAAGGGGGTCTAAACACCTGGTCAGCAAATGGTTAAAGGAGAACTATGGGGTCAGGGCTTTTCCCCATAGTTTTCCTTAGGGTCACGGGAGGACACAAACTAGCGTCTTCCCGTCACCCTAGGCTCAGTATATAGCGAGCTGTAGCTCGCGGTATACTGAGACGCCGCAGCTGAAGCGGATCCCGACAATTATGTCTGGATCCGCCCAGCTGCGTGACTGACAGCTGGCTCTGCCTATCTAGAGGCAGAGCCTCTAGATAGCTTAGCTGCTCAGCTATCTCTGCTCCCTCTGCCAGCAGTGACTCATACATTCAGCTTCCCCTGCTTCTCTTGGCCCTCTACATCGGACATCCAACCCCCGAGGATATGGGACTTCTCAATAAATGTTTGTTTTATTTTTAGGCGCTGCGACAAGTGCTGCCTGTAAACTGCATGTCAGTCCAAAAGTTTACATTGTCTCATTATAGACAATTGTTCAAAGGTGAAATATCATTCTTATTTGCTAGGCAATTTTAAGACTGGCGGCGGGCATGCACAGAACCCACTGGCAGCCGATGTGGCCACCGCCCGTTCAGCGTGTGATGTCACCGTCATGTGACGCCATACGCTCCGCCTCCAAGATGACTGTGGGCATGCGCAGAACACGCCAGCAGCCAATATGGTCGCCTCGCGTTCTGAAAACTAATTTATATTTGCCAGAATATAGTTTTTGTATATTCGGGGCATATAATAAATTTGTTATTTCGGTTTCGGAAGAATCGCCCAATCAACTGATTTGCTGGTTCATCCGAATCTGAATGCACATGTCTAACAAATATATAACAACATAAAGGGAATAACAAGAGAATACTTAACAGTCCTGGGTTTGGTAGGTTCCAGCAGAGTCCACTTCAATGCACAGAAGATGGATCTGGATTAGGCTCCCTCAGAGTAAGGCAAAGGGTCGGTCTGTGATTAGATTGAGTTTCTTCTTCAGGGTCACATCAGAGCCTTTCTTTTGATGTCACACGAGCGCTTTTGTGTTACAAGAGCTCCTCACTGCCCTGTGCAGCCACTTTTTGTCGGTCTGCTAGTGGAGTGTCACTGAGCGGGCCCATAAACCAATTAGACAGGACTAGGAGGGGTGGAAGGGACAGCAAAGCATTTTATGATCCTCTCCTTTGCCCTCCCAAAACTTCCAATTTCTTCATAATAAACATATTTCTAATTTTTCATAGTTTAGCCCCAAATAAACTAAAGATTATTGTGCGTTACAATATTTGCTTAGTGTGGACGCTAAATCTGATACGTTTATGAATTATGGGTGGCTCAGAAGGGGAAATGTGTGTTTCTAGCTTTCTGGATTGCATAGACACTTCAAATGTGTTATGTGCGGATTTCCTTTGAAGAGATCAGCTATATATATGGTTCATTTTAATATATCATCCCAAGATTCACAGATATAAAAAGTGGGTCAGATTGTAACTTGCACTTAGAGAATTAACTGTCTGGCGACAAGTACTGTGGTGATCGGCTGTTTTACTCTTCATTACGTTTTACGAGGCCTCTTCAATTCAGCCAGAAAGGAATGAAGGAAGGAAGACAGGAATACACAACTTATCAATGATAAAAGGAGCCAGTGCTCCTTCCATCCACTAGGGGGCGCTGAGACAAGTGCTGCCTGTAAACTGCATGTCAGTCCAAAAGTTTACATTGTTTCATTATAGACAATTGTTAAAAGGTGAAATTATACAATTTATTTTTACTGAAAATCAGACCTGAAATTAACATTTTTCTGCCTCTGTGTAAAAAAAGTGAAACGTTCACTAAAAGGACAACAATTCACAATATTCACAAGAGGAAAATTAAACAATTCATACAACGTGGAATGTAAAGGGGATGTAGCTCAGTGGTAGAGCGTGTGCTTTGCATGTATGAGGCCCCGGGTTCAATCACCGGCGTCTCCAAATTTTCAAAATAAAACATGTAACAGTATCAGGTCTATGGGCACCATTACAGGCATTGCTCTTCAGATATTATACATAAATACACTGCTGAAAATCCTCATTCTCACATTGTAGTTTCTTCAAGGATCTTGAGATAGAGAATTTTACCATCAAGATCTGTAATACCTCCGGTGAGGCACTGCTCCTTCCTTCCACAAGGGGGCAGTGCTACATGGTCTGTGCTCAGTAGCTTGGTGGCAGAGTGCATGCTCCTCATGTATTGCTGAGTCCCTGCTGGCAGAGGGAGCAGGGTTAGCTAAGCCACTATAAGGATAGGCTGCTGCTGGGAGGGGGCAGTGCTACTCTGTTTATACTGGGAATGGGGGGCTTGCAGGAGGGGGTGCCAAGCTGCTGAGTCACTGCTGGGAAGGGGGCAGAGCTGCTGTGGCTGGGAGCGGAGATGAGCTTCTGACTCAATGCTGGAAGAGGTGCTGATTAATGGCTGGCAGGGGGAACAAGGGGAGCTGCCGAGAGAATAACTTTAACAACTTAGTGGTTCTGCTGCACTTTCTGGATGATTTGCTCCGTAGTGCTGCAGCTACAGAGATGATTGGTGAAGGGGAAAGTTTGGTGCGGGTTAGGAACATGGAAATACTTGAAAGTCCATAGCCTGCCACATTGGCAGATACCTATAGTGTAATGTATTATAGAACATTGATCTGCTGATTGGATTTATTTCTTGCGGCCAATAGCGACTTGTCCTTTACGTTCAGAAAAGGAATTATTTTTCAGTTGCATGCAAGGGTGCAGAGCTTATCAATAAGTGTGGCAAACCACCATCATGTCGGCTCCCCCTCACTGAACAATATGACACATTGTAAACAATTGCACCCCAAGAAGGAGATGTCAGGTGTAAGGGGATGTAGCTCAGTGGTAGAGCGCATGCTTCGCATGTATGAGGCCCCGGGTTCAATCCCCGGCATCTCCAGTTTTTAGCAAGTAGCTACATTTTCTAGCTTCTTTAGGCTTTTGCAGGGGTCGCTGATCTTCTGAGTTAATTCTGGAAGAGGGAGGAGAGGTGCTAAGCCACTGATGGAAGGGGTGATGAGTTTCTGAAGGGAGAGCAAGGGGAGGTGCAGAGAGAATAACGTAAGCAATGTAGTGCTTCTGCTGAACTTTTGGATTTGCATGGACTTGTTAGGAATATGCAAATTCATGCAAATACTTGAAAGCCCCATTACCTGGCTGACTTTAACATGAAGCGCTCACTAGGGAGTGGCAATATGACGGGTCTCACTATACAATACAAAGCCTATGACACCGCTGTCCTCTCAGACAGTCCTAAAGGAATTACATAGACTGCAGGCGGACGTGGTCTATTTGCAAGAGACTCATATCTCCTATGACTCCACACTACGCCTACACTCTAGGTACTTTCCGCATTGGTTTCACTGCACGTCCCCTAATAAACGGGGGCGTGGGGTCGCCATAGGATTTGGGAAGGATGTTCCCTTCACGGTCACTGACAGACCAGTGGAATCGTACGGCAGATTTATTTTTCTCCATGTTTAAATGTATGGTGTTCTGTATACTTTGGCAAACGTTTATTGTCCGAATTCCTCACCAGCCTACCTATTTCAGGAAAATCCTGGGTAAACTACATAGCTTTCGTTCTGGCTCCCTGACGATATCAGGGGACTTTAACTTCTGCATGGACCCCTCCATGGATACCTCCACAGGCCACGCCCGCAATCCTAAATCACACCTTAGTACTATACGTAGGGCACTACATGATCTCCAATTAGTAGATGTGTGGAGGGTACTTCACCCTAAAGAAAGGGATCACTCCCACTACTCATCCGTCCATAACTCTTACTCGAGGCTAGACATGCTCTTCCTGGACCACTTCCTTTTGGAAGCGGAAAATATCCTCCCTCTTACCTTATCGGACCATGCTCCGGTGTCTGTAGTACTTACCTTAGCATATGCCCCATCTAGAAGCTACAACTGGCAGCTTAAAGAATCTCTACTTCATGACCCATTGGTCGTTGCAACAGTAGCTGCCAACATAGATACTTACTTTCAGGAAAATGCCCAGGACCAAGTCCCACCAGCTGTCCTCTGGGAAGCCTATAAATCAGTGATCCTGGGCACACTGATAGCCATAGGCTCCAAGAAAAAGAAGGAGCGAGCTGCGCAACTACAACTGTTACTTTCAGATAGACATTCGTTGGAACTATCACATGAAGCTACATCTGACTGCTCTACATTCCGCACTCTCACCCTCAAGCGGGAACAACTTAAGGAGCTGCTGGAATCGGACACTAAATGTGCATTCGCTGCTATAAATAAGAAATTCGATGTACAAGGTAATAAACCGGGTAGACTTTTGGCTCAGGCATTACGCCAAAAACGCTCTACCACCTTCATCCCCAAAATGAAGACTGCAGGGGACTCTGTGGCCCATCTTACCACTGACATAGCTAAAGTATTCCATGACTTTTACCAAGACCTGTACCAGGTCAATCCCCCCTCGCAATCTCACCTGCGTCCTGACCTTACTGACAGAATCACTGCCTACCTGCAAAAAGCGGGGTTACCTACGTTGCCAAGTGATACCCTACTTTCCTTAGAATCGCCCATCACTATCGCAGAATTCGAACAGGCAATCCACTCCACACCCTTGGGCAAAAGCCCAGGTCCGGACGGATTCCCCCTTCTGTATTTTAAACGTTTTCAGGCCCAGTTAGCCCCACATTTTTGTAGCTATGTTAATTCCGTCTATGCCACTTCTCCTCTCAGACCAGAGTCGTTGCTTGCCCACATTACTATTCTGCCCAAGCCAGGTAAAGACCCAGCATGCTGCTCTAGCTACCGCCCCATATCATTAATGAATGTGGATACTAAGTTATACGCTAAAATCCTGGCTTCCCGACTTGGCCCACTCTTACCCGAATGGATACATCCGGATCAGGTGGGCTTTGTCCCGGGGGGAGGCCAAGGACAGCACCCCCAAATCTGTATCACTCATTCACCTAGCCCGTACCTTGAACTCCCCAGTCCTACTCTTGTCTACGGACGCAGAAAAGGCATTTGACAGAGTGGACTGGGGATTCATGTTCTCCACGCTGGCCTCCCTGGGCCTCGGCCCGCGGATGCTGGCATGGATCTCCCCCCTATATTCTTCTCCAACAGCTAGAGTTAAAGTGAATGGCACACTGTCCCCCTCCTTTACGCTGCATAATGGCACGAGACAGGGCTGCCCCCTCTCACCGTTGCTGTTTGTTCTCTCCCTTGAACCCTTTTTAGCCATTATACGTAATAATCCTAACATTCATGGCATATCCTCTCCCTCTACAGAGTACAAAATCGCGACGTATGCGGATGACATCCTTTTTTATGTTCGTGACCCTCGGTTCTCACTCCCGCATAACAAGCCAGGTAAAGACCCGGCATGCTGCTCTAGCTACCGCCCCATATCATTAATGAATGTGGATACTAAGTTATACGCTAAAATCCTGGCTTCCCGACTTGGCCCACTCTTACCCGAATGGATACATCCGGATCCGGTGGGCTTTGTCCCGGGGAGGGAGGCCAGGGACAGCTCCCTCAAATCTGTATCACTCATTCACCTAGCCCGTACCTTGAACTCCCCAGTCCTACTCTTGTCTACGGAGGCGTTTGACAGAGTGGACTGGGGATTCATGTTCTCCACGCTGGCCTCCCTGGGCCTCGGCCCGCGGATGCTGGCGTGGATTTCCGCCCTATATTCCTCTCCAACAGCTAGAGTTAAAGTGAATGGCACACTGCCCCCCTCCTTTACGCTGCATAATGGCGCGAGACAGGGCTGCCCCCTCTCGCCGTTGCTGTTTGTTCTCCCCCTTGAACCCTTTTTAGCCACTATACGTAATAATCCTAACATTCCTCTCGTAATAATCCTATATCCTCTCCCTCTACAGAGTACAAAATCGCGACGTATGCGGATGACATCCTTTTTTATGTTCGTGACCCTCGGTTCTCACTCCCGCATATACTGTCTGAATTAAGTACCTACGGGGGAACTCTCTAATTTCAAGATTAATATGGGCAAATCGGAGATTCTGAACATAACGGTGAGAAGGGCGGATTGCCATAGTTTACGTCCTCGCTTCCCCTTTATATGGAGGCATGACTGCATGCGCTCCCTCGGTGTTTACCTCACTCCCAAAACACATCACCTCTACACTCATAATTATATCCTCTTGCTCAACTCGGTAAAGCTTGACCTTAACTCCCATTCTGCACGTATGTCATGGCTAGGAAGGCTAAACACCCTCAAAATGATGATTCTGCCCAAGATTTTATTCTATTTCCAAATGCTACCTATTTCCCTCCCGCCAACGTACTTCGCCACGTTACGCTCTTTGCTCTCAAAATTCATTTGGCAACGTAGGAAACCTAGGATAGCCTACTCCATTCTATCTCGACACAAATTGAAAGGAGGCTTAAATGTACCTGACTTTAAGCAATACCACAAAGCAGCTCAACTAGTCAGGTTATTAGATTGGACATTTAACGCCTCACAAAAAGGGTGGGTGGCATTAGAAGCGGACCTGAGCAATCCCCAACTTTCAGGTTGTATCTGGACTCCACCCCATATGCAGACCCTATCTCCTCTGATCTCCCCCCTTACTCAAACCACCCTGGCAACCTGGGACCGTCTACACAAAGCCCACAACTGGCCGTACAACTCGGTCCTTTTACCCCTAACGGGCTCAGACTTCTTCCCCCCTGGACGCGATGACTCCCTCTTTTTGAAATGGACGGACACTGACTGTTTACGGCTAGAACATGTCCTCCAAGGGACCTCACTCCGCCCTCTCCAGCCATGCATCCGATGGACATCTGGAGACACAGGCAACTTCAGCACTTTGTCGTGTCTCTCCAGAAGCCCCTCAGAACAAGGCCAAACTTCCTGCCCTTTGAATCCCTATTGGGATCCTTGACTTCCACACGCCACGGTCTATCCGTCATCTATAAGATTCTGTCAAACCTCTCGGGTGACATGCCCCCGCCATACCTTGGAAAATGGGAACAAGAATTCTAACGTCCTTTGACCCCTCTTCAGCGTTCCAAAGTGTTGCACATGTGCCCCTCGGCTTCGCCAGATAGCCATATGATGGAAGTAAACTTTAAACTACTTGCGAGGTGGTACCAGGTACCCAATTATAATGAATGTGCTGCGCTTTATCTAGAACAATACATAAAAAACTACTCACATGAAAAAAGTAGACATAAAACTTCAAATAAAATGTATGCTCGACACCTCTCCTTGTTCTCTGGGTGCAAAAACAGATCAAACAGGAGCTGTGCTGCCGACCATGCAATCTCCAATCCACGTCTGCGAGACTCCGCCCTACGCGTTACGTCACAATTGACTTCATCTGGGGCTTGGAGTCGCAGACACACTCAGAGGATTATAAAGCCGACAGTCTCCACGGCAACCAGGGATGCTTTCTCTCATCAGGTGCAAACACAGGAGGAAACACCTCTGCTCCACCCCTCAGTGCAGACCCAGCTTAATATTGATCAATGTATAGTCTACCCGCGTAGGGCGGAGTCTCGCAGACGTGGATTGGAGATTGCATGAAGTTTTATGTCTACTTTTTTCATGTGAGTAGTTTTTTAAATAAAGGAGATTTTTTAATTTTGCGGTTTTACGCTATGTGTATATTTGAACACGTAATATAAGATTGAACTTTTCCTAGGATTATTATTTATAAGAAGATTCATTGTTAACACTTTTTTGATTGCATGTATTATTTAAGCACACATTTAATATAGAGATTTGTTTATGTATTGTTCTAGATGAAGCGCAGCACATTCATTATAATTTGATATATTCAGAGGGTAACACTTCTCATAGTGCTTGCAGCTACACAGGGTTTGGCGCGAGGTGCTATTTATCACTTGGTACCAGGTACCCACCGTTACTCACGCTATCAACCGGGCAAACTCCCCACTGTGTTGGAGATCATGCGGTGGCACATATGCTCACCTATGGTGGGATAATCCGCATATACAACGGTTCTGGGGGGATATCACCCGTCTCATTTCCACCATTAGCGGTATACCTACACCTATGGACCCCTGGCTATGCCTCTTCCATCTCAACCCCCTCTCAGCACGCTCGTATAGGAGATCGGTAATTCCCTTTATGCTTAATGCCGCAAAAGCCCTTATTCCCAAACACTGTAGATCTGCCCACATACCCACCGTGGCGGAATGGCTGACACGGGTTGACTACCTGCGATTGATGGAGGAACTGCACCACTCTAGTAACGATAACTACAGCACTTTCTACAAAACTTGGGCGAGCTGGTTGCACTTATATCATATTGTTATCCACGTGATATGATTTGATTTATTTTATTTTATTCTGTTTTGTTTTAATTTTCATACTCTCCCTGCTAATTTTGTATACCGGTAGGTGTCCTATACCGCATCATATTACGCTATGTCTCCTATAAATTGACCATTGGCCCACTTGTGGGGTCATGGGAACGTGTTTGTCATAATGTAATGTCCTGTCCTTTACGTTCAGAAAGTGACTTGTGTGCATTGACCCATTGGTCGTTGCAACAGTAGCTGCCTGCAGATGCTGGAGTGGCTTTCCGCCCTATATTCCTCTCCAACAGCTAGAGTTAAAGTGTTTGTCATAATGTAATGTCCTGTCCTTTACGTTCAGAAAGTGACTTGTGTGCAGTGTGACTTGCAAGGGGATGTAGCTCAGTGGTAGAGCGCATGCTTTGCATGTATGAGGCCCCGGGTTCAATCCCCGGCATCTCCAGGTTTTGATAGTCTACACTTATAGTAAAACCTAATCAGCTTCCAATTCAAAATAAACCATGTAACAGTATCAGGTCTATGCGCACCATTACAGGCATTGCTCTTCAGATATTATACATAAATACACTGCTGAAAATCCTCATTCTCACATTGTAGTTTCTTCAAGGATCTTGAGATAGATATCTGTAATACCTCCGGTGAGGCACTGCTCCTTCCTTCCACAAGGGGGCAGTGCTACATGGTCTGTGCTCAGTAGCTTAGTGGTAGAGTGCATGCTCCTCATGTATTGCTGAGTCCCTGCTGGCAGAGGGAGCACTGAGGGAGCCACTATAAGGATAGGCTGCTTTCTCTTTCTTTAGGAAACACAACGCAAACAGTTTCAACATTTCTGATTAAGGTTTTCCAGGCGTAGAGTGAACGAGCTGAAATCCTCACTGTGCTGCTAAGAAAAAATGTTGGGAAAACATGTTACCTGAAAACCTGAGCTGGAATAGGATATATTATATATATAATATTCACAAGGGGAAAATTATACAATTCACGCAACATGTAATGTATAGTCACAGCTTGTCTTTGACATTCAGAAAATGATTGGTGTGTATAGTGATTGTTAAGGGGATGTAGCTCAGCGGTAGAGCGCATGCTTTGCATGTATGAGGCCCCGGGTTCAATCCCCGGCATCTCCAGGGTTTTGTAGACGATGAGAGCAAAGACCGGTTGGTACCAATGTGTCTGTCCAACATTATTCAGAGAGCTTCATTGGTCCATTGCGCACAGATTTTCTCGTCTGTCTCCTGTGCTTTGCTCTGCTCCTGTGCTGTGTGCAGGGCCGGATTTCTCACAAGGCCAACCAAGGCCCAGCATTGGGGCAGCAGGGAGTAGAGGGGCAGCAGGGAGTAGAGGGGAGTAGAGGGGCACACAGGGGTGTGGGATTCCTATCTCCCGATGCCCAGGACATGCAGTTCCGGGCACCGGGTGGGTAGTTGTTTTCTACATTTAGCCCTGCTCCTGACAAGCAGAGCTAAATGTACAGCGGGGAAGCCGCCGATGATGATCCTTCCCCTCATTCCTGGAATTAGTATGGACCAAAAAGAGGGTTACAGAGCAGTTGCTGAGTCCATTTGTGTGCTATATGGGGGGGGGGATTGTAAGGGGGTTTTTAGTCTTAGTGGTACCGACCCCGGCATCTGTCAGAATGCCATTCTGCAGCAGGAGTTTGTCGCGAGCGGACGGCTGACGTCGAGTTTAAAAAAATAAAATATTTCTTTTTTTTGTTGAGTCGTCATTGTCGTGGACAACGCTGGACGTCGTGATTGACCTTTAGGATTACGTCGGTGGATCCATTTTTGTTTATTTAAACTAGGGCTGTGGAAATTAAAGATTAATGTCTCGATTAATCGGTAAACTTTTTGATCGATTAAAATTATTTTGATCGCTAATGAAAACACTCACCTCTCCGCCGGCTTCCGGGAGTCCCGTCGGAGATCCGGTGACGTCACGGACATCGACGTCACCTGACTCCTCCCCCTTGCCCAAGTGGCTCCGTCGGCTAACAAAGGGAAGGGGGGAGGAGTCCGGTGACGTCGATGTCCGTGACGGCTAAACTTTGTTACATTGGTGGTCAGTGTGAATACCCACCCATTGGTGATATGCATTGGTGATATGCATTGGTGATATTCATTGTGACTGACCCCGCCTTTGCTTCTTTATGTTTTCAAAAACATTTATGCTTTTTATTTCTTGCAAACAAAATGTATAGAAACAGTGAAATCACCAGCCCTGGGCTGCGGTAATTGAAAACTGCAACAAGGGCATGAATCTCAGCGGTAGAGCGTGTGCTTTGCACGTATGATCCCCGGGGTTCAAACCCCGGCATCTCCAGGTTTCACATGTCAACAAATATTTGCTTCGCAAATTCTCATCAGGTTCCATTTTAAAGAACAATTTGAAACCCCCTCAAATTGTAATGACATCGGTGGTTCCTCTTCAGATATTATAAATAGATACGCAGCTAAAAACATTCATACTCAGGTTGTGGTTTCCTCGAGGATCTTATGACTGAGTGCCGAGCTTATCAATAAGTGTGGCAAACCACCAACATGTCTGGTTCCCTGGCTGATGGCTCATGGTCCCAGCAGCTCCTCCCATTCTGGGACAGGTGAATCTGCACCATAAATATGACACATTGTAAACAGGTGCCAAATCTTTCATCAACTGACAATTGTGCTGCCATGACCCTCGTAGTATTTGTTTCAATGCAAATTCATTATTTATCACCGTATGTCATTTGCCTGAGGTTATGAGGACATCTGTCATGAGAGAAATACAGGCGGTACCATAGCTGTGCTCCCTATGAAAATGCCTGAACAAGAACGGCACATTTTATCTATTTATAATGTCTGTGATTGAATAATGACAGTTAGATGTATCAGTAAAGACTTTTCCATGACCGCTATCTGAGAGATGATTGGTTTCTCTTTCTTTAGGAAACACAACACAAACAGTTTCAGCATTTCTATTGAATTAAAGGAGAACTATGGGAAGCCTTAACCCCGTAGTTCTCCTTTAAGGGTATCCAGGCGTAGAGTGAACAAGCTCAAATCCTCACTGTGTTGCTAAAATAAAAATGTTGGGGAAAAAAAAAATGTTGCCTGAAAACCTGAGCTGGAATAGGATAGAACGCAAATACCAACTTGAGATTGCCAATGATGGTGCGATAGGCCGTTGTCCGGTAGAATGTCCTCCGGAATCAAGGGCATACCTTGTTAGGTTTTGTTGACATCCAATATCAGTTATCTGTGCACTAAAGTGATACGTTTAGAACAAAAGGATATTTAGCGATTTGGTAAAACCTGGAGATGCCAAAGGCCATCGTCAGCACAGTCCACCAGAACGGAAGGAATGATTTCCCGAATCATACCACCAGGTCGCAAATCCACCACAATAGTGAGGTCCTTGCCTCAGCTGATTGATCCCTGATTGATAAACTGAATAGCACGACTTCCTCCCTGCAGCAGCCAATTTTAATAGTGGCTTAGCTAACCCTGCTCCCTCTGCCAGCAGTGGCTCAGCAATACATGAGGAGCATGCACTCTATAACTCAGCTAACACATATTACCTGAAAACCTGAGCTGGAATAGGATAGAACGCAAAATACCAATTTGAGATTGCCAATGATGGTGCGATAGGCTGTTGTCTGGTAGAATGAGTGCCCTCCGGAATCAAGGACATACCTTGTTAGGTTTTGACAAGGTCATTCACAGAGTTTTGTTGACATCCATTATCGGTTATTTGAGCACTTAAAGGGAATACGGTTAGGATGAGGCTATTTAGCAAAATGTGGAGATGCCGGGGATTGAACCCGGGGCCTCATACATGCAAAGCATGCGCTCTACCACTGAGCTACATCCCCTTTGTTAAATGCATTGATACCGCAGACAAGGGGTGTTAATTGTACTCTTTGTGTACATTGTATTCGCATTTAACAGTATAAATGTTTGAGAAGAGAAGTAGCAAAGACGGGATCGGTAACAATCAACTATTTCTACAGGTGGGGATGTAGCTCAGTGGTAGAGCGCATGCTTCGCATGTATGAGGCCCCGGGTTCAATCCCCGGCATCTCCAGGGTTTTGTAGACGATGTTTACTTGCTAAAGATTCACAATCATGATAATTCAATGAAAGACATAAAAGATTGTCAGTTCTACACAGATCATAACGGATGTTGCTCTTCAGCTGCTACAATTCAATACACTGCAGAAAACACTCATACTCAGGTTGTAGTCTCCTTAAGGATCTTGTGACAAGAGTGCAGAGCTTGTCGATTCGTGCAGCAAACCACCAACATGTTTGTTTCCCTCACTAAACAATCTAACGGAAAATGATATACTTACCTAACTGTTCTTTTCCTTTCATGACGCCAATACATGGCAGCATACAACGGTTATGTCTCCGCCCCCAGCCATTCTTGTAACAAGTACTCAATGCGAAAGCCATGGAAGGGCCGTGTATTGGCGAGTGCTTTACATTTCCTAAATCGATAAATACATTCACACTACTGTTACATAGATGGCAAAAGTGGCAGGCAGGGGGGGGAAGAAGCCAGGGAAGAGGCAGAGCGGGAGGGGGGTCAAGTTGCCGCACCATGGACCTCTGGGTTGTACTTGCCCCCTGGGCTAAAAGTTGCCAGTCAGCCCCTGGCCTATACACATACAGCGCAGCAATGAAGTAATAAAATTAACTAGGATCACACTAATCCAGCACGTTATTATTCTGAGTTGCCCCACTCAAGCGGCGGCCATATTGAGTGGGGCACGTGAGATTAATAACGTGCTGGATTAGTGTGATCCTAGTTCATTTTATTACTTCATTGCTGTGCTGTATGTGTATAGGGAAATGTAGTTGGATCTGTATGTGCGTTATAATTAATAGAAATGTAATCGATTATTAAAATCGATTAAAACATTTAAATTAATCGAACTTAAAAATGTTAATCATTACCAGCGTTATTTTAAATAAACGACTTGTCAAAAACATGTTTTTTTTTTCTCTCCAATTAAAGGATTTTTCCAAAATTGTGGTCTTTTTGAATTTTTTTTTTACAATTTGAATGTAACCCAGTACAGCCAACTTGACTAGAGGCCTCTCCACTGGGTTGACATCAAAGCAGCAAAGGGGATGTAGCTCAGTGGTAGAGCGCATGCTTCGCATGTATGAGGCCCCGGGTTCAATCCCCGGCATCTCCAGGTTTTATCCCAATGAATGACTACATCTCGGATTGCACATTTCTGCCCAATTCCCAGCGGATGTCGGCCAGCTGGTGGTCCGGTCTTTTAGCCAGGCTCACCATCTACTTCCTGTTCTGAGATGACACAAATCCTTATGTCTGTGCGCTCAACAGATATTTTTAAAACAGATCTAACAAAACACTTCCAACTGGATATTTAACAAACCAAAAGGGAGTAAATAAGAGAAGCTCATTGTCGGGGGGGAACAGCCACTTTAATTTCCCCCCCAGCTCTCATTAAATGGACTAAGCCAGTCAATTTTGCCCCTCACCTTACATTTCTTTAACCAGCCCACCCTCTCACAGCTTGTGAAATGGATTAGTCCATCGCACACAGCTTTTCTCATCTGTCTCCTGTGCTGTGAGTAGGCTGATGATCCTCCCCTCATTCCTGGGATTGGTATGGTCCAATGAGGGTTACAGAGAGCAGTAGCTGAGTCCATATGTGTGCTGTATTGGGGGTGTACAGTGGTTGGAGCTGTTCAGGTGTAATATCATACATTGGAATCCTCATCGCAGCCCAACCCGCCCCCCTCAAATATCATTGATATTTACCGGTCCTCTTTGTGTGAAGGGCAAACACTGGAGCGATCGTGTGATCACTCCAGTGTTTGTAAGTAACTGGGGACACTGTGCTTTGGGGACGCTGTGATTTACATCACCTACTGTTCATTCATGAATTTCCTCAATGGGGAGAAGCACTCACTATTCAGAATCAGCTGATAGTAAATATCAGAGGAGCCTCTGTACTGAGGGTTTTCCATTCATTGAGTGCTGAGGCTGCAGAAAAATAAATTGAGTATTTGGTGTCCTCAATTTCTTCACCATTTTAAAAGGGAAATGTCAGGGGTCTGTTTGGACCCTTAATATTTCCCCGAACCCCCCCAACAGTAAAAAATAAATAAATAAATAATACAAAAATAAAAAAAGAAATAATGAAAAATTATTTTTAAAAAGTGAAAACTGCCCCCCCACCACACACACACATATTATTAGACAAGTGCAAAGACTAAAAATTTATTTTCAGATGAAAACTACAAAAGTTTTCATTTGTTTCATCAAACAAAACACATCCTTATGCTATCATATAACACTGCACGTGTTGGGCGCCGCCATCTTTGTATACACCAAGATGGTGGGGCCAATATCTGCGTGTGACGTCACCTGACGCCACGTATGCATGCTCCCCGCCTCCAAGATCGTGGCACACATTCACAGAACAAGCCGGTGGTCATCATGGCCGCCGCACATTCTTAAACAATTTATTATGCGCCTGTATACATTTTTCGTATATTCAGACAAATAGTAATTCATTAATTTTACACGTAGTCCGGGGTCTGTGTTCTGTTTTCTATTTTTACTTTTCTAGATACACTTACTTGAAGAAAGGATCGGCATGACAACCTGACAATTTATTTGTATAGACTCTATTTTAGTTTGACATTTATTGTTTGCCTTCTGTTGTTTTATTTGATAAGAATACTTCTATTGTGCTGACAAGTTTAATACCTTTGAATAAAAGTTTTATTTTTATCATACTTTTTAATATGTTTATTTGGAGTCTTTAAATGGTGCGGATATTGGGGGAAATGGGTGTGGCCACTGAGGGGTGTGGTCACGGAGGGGCGCTGTAAAGCTTTCTCGCACAGGGCGCCTAAAGGCCTAAGGCCGGCCCGGAGTCTATGGATCACTCTATGGGGGAGTCTATGGATCACTCTATGGGGGAGTCTATGGGGGAGTCTTCGGATCACTCTATGGGGGAGTCTATTGATCGCTCTATGGGGGAGTCTATTGATGAGTCTATGGGGGAGTCTATAGCTCCCCTGGTGAAGAGAACGTGTCTGGGGGGATCCTAAGGTGTGCATTGTAATGCGGGGCCTGAGAAATGGAAATCTCTTTGGATTAATTTCTGATATATTATGATTTTTTTTGTGTGTCTTTTAAATGATAAAACAGCATTTGAAATGGGATAACTGTATTTGAAAAATTAGGAAAACTACAATTGTTAGTATTCAGAAGTATTGATACCCCTCTACCAAAATGGATACCCCCCCCAACACACACACACCATGATTTGTGACTGATGTGTGTTTGGAATTTTTTCCCAGCAGAGGGTCCGTAAGGAAGTGTGAGGGCCATACATTTCCCTGCCAAGTTCTTAGAAACCTGGCACGCTCTGGCTGGAAAGGAGGAGGCAGCAGGTACATTGCAAATAATCTGTGTGTCTATGGGTCACTCTATGGATTGCTCTATGGGGGAGAATTGATTTTCTAACAAGCACCTGTGTGATAGCATTTGGAGGTGACAGGTTCTCTTTATTGACCCTGTCACCTCCAATACAGGAATTCTAGCACAGCACTGTGCTGGAACTCCTGTGACGGGTGAGAGAGGAAGAGCGCAGTGCAGCACAGCACAGCTCTCCCC
This sequence comes from Nanorana parkeri, assembly GCF_000935625.1. Classification (NCBI taxonomy): domain Eukaryota; kingdom Metazoa; phylum Chordata; class Amphibia; order Anura; family Dicroglossidae; genus Nanorana; species Nanorana parkeri. Next base: position 244,664 of record NW_017307635.1, read on the forward strand.
TCTCACTGACTACACGGAGCCGCAGGGTTACTCATAACCCGGCTGCTCTGCTCACTGCTCTCCATCCTGAAGATGGCGGCGGCCAGCGAGGAGAGGATGGAGCCGGGAGAAGGAGCATCATGCAGAGAGGTGGGTGCGGGCGGGCGGGGGGGTGACGGACAGCCTGCAGTCTAATTACAAATGATCTTGGCGACATCGCCGAGATCACTTGTAAGGAAACAAGTTGTTTCCCCCGTTCTACATTTAGCTAAATGTAGAAAAGAAATTACCGCCCGGCGCCCGAAACTCCATGTTCCGGACGTCGGGAGCCTTCAATCCTGGGCCGCCCCTCTGCTCCCTGCTGCCCCGAGGCCGTGCCTCGGTGGCCTTGTCGGGAATCCGGTCCTGTGGGTGACGCTATGGATCGGTCTTTGGGCGCTGATTTACTGTGTGCATCGGGACTAACTTTGGTGCCTATTTTACTACACAGTCATGTTTAAAGTGGATCTGGCCTAAAAACGTTTTCCTTTCTGTGGCAAGAAAAGTGAGATTTGGTGGTTTGGTACACTGATTGATAAGCTCTGCACTCTTGTCACAAGATCCTCGAGAAGACTACAAATCTCTCCAAAAAATTCCACTCTTAGATAATTGTCACCAGAACAGGTTTTCCCTTCTGAACAAGTCTCATCTTTCTAAAACCTGGAGATGCCGGGGATTGAACCCGGGGCCTCATACATGCGAAGCATGCGCTTTACCACTGAGCTACATCCCCCACCCCTTGCAGAGTCTCAGCAGTACCGGCATCTGTCAGAATGCCATTCTGCGGCAGGAGTTTGTCGCGAGCGGACGGGTAGGCTGGCGTTGAGTTTTTAAAAGTCGACGCGTGGACAACGCTGGACGTCGTGATTGACCTTTAGGATTACGTCGGTGGATCCATTTTTGTTTATTTAAACTAGGGCTGTGGAAATTAAAGATTAGTTTCTCGATTAATCGTTAAACTTTTTGATCGATTAAAATTATTTTGATCGCTAATGAAAACACTCGCCTCTCCGCCGGCTTCCGGGAGTCCCGTCGGAGATCCGGTGACGTCACGGACATCGACGTCACCTGACTCCTCCCCCCTTCCCCAAGTGGCTCCGTCGGCTAACGAAGGGAAGGGGGGAGGAGTCCGGTGACGTCGATGTCGGCTAACGAAGGGAAGGGGGGAGGAGTCAGGTGACGTCGATGTCCGTGACCTCACTGGACTCCTCCCCCCATTTTTGTTTTTTTTAAATAAAAGAATTGTCAAAAACATGTCTTTTAGGTTTTTTTTTCAATTTTAAAGGATTTTTTTCGGAAGTGTGGCGTCTTTGTCACAATTTGAATGTAACCCGGTACAGCCGACTTGACTACAGGCCTCTCCAATGTGCTGCCTACAAAACAACAAGGGGATGTAGCTCAGTGGTAGAGCGCATGCTTTGCATGTATGAGGCCCCGGGTTCAATCCCCGGCATCTCCAGGTTTTATTTACCTGAAAGTCTTTGTACTACATCTTAGATTGCACTTTTCTGTCCAATTCCCAGCGGATGTCGGCCAGCTGGTGGTCCGGTCTCTTAGGCTGGGCACACACCTTACAACCATCGCAGGACTTTTGTCTTGTGATGGTTGTAAGGCACTTAAAAAAACGTACGATCTGCCTATGTTGCATAGGCAGATCGTACTGTCGATGATCGCAAGCCACGCCCCCTGAGGGGCGGGCTTCCGATGACCGCAATGCCGAACGGGCAGTGTGCGCTTGCGCACACCGGCCCGTGCGGCTGT
>NW_017307635.1:246642-250412 GCF_000935625.1 Nanorana parkeri
GACTCCTCCCCCCTTCCCCAAGTGGCGCCGTCGGCTAACGAAGGGAAGGGGGCAGGAGTCCGGTGACGTCGATGTCGGCTAACGAAGGGAAGGGGGGAGGAGTCAGGTGACGTCGATGTCCGTGACCTCACTGGACTCCTCCCCCCATTTTTGTTTTTTTTAAATAAAAGAATTGTCAAAAACATGTCTTTTAGGTTTTTTTTTCAATTTTAAAGGATTTTTTTCGGAAGTGTGGCGTCTTTGTCACAATTTGAATGTAACCCGGTACAGCCGACTTGACTACAGGCCTCTCCAATGTGCTGCCTACAAAACAACAAGGGGATGTAGCTCAGTGGTAGAGCGCATGCTTTGCATGTATGAGGCCCCGGGTTCAATCCCCGGCATCTCCAGGTTTTATTTACCTGAAAGTCTTTGTACTACATCTTAGATTGCACTTTTCTGTCCAATTCCCAGCGGATGTCGGCCAGCTGGTGGTCCGGTCTCTTAGGCTGGGCACACACCTTACAACCATCGCAGGACTTTTGTCTTGTGATGGTTGTAAGGCACTTAAAAAAACGTACGATCTGCCTATGTTGCATAGGCAGATCGTACTGTCGATGATCGCAAGCCACGCCCCCTGAGGGGCGGGCTTCCGATGACCGCAATGCCGAACGGGCAGTGTGCGCTTGCGCACACCGGCCCGTGCGGCTGTTATCGTACGGACATGCCACAAACCCGCCCGACGTCGTACGATGCTCGGCGGGTTTTCGAACATGTCCGTAAGTTTAAAGTCGTGCGACCTTACAGTAGTAGAGGTCGCACGGCTTCCACACACCTTACGATAATCGTACGATCGCGGGATTTCCCGCGATTCTCGTACGATAATCGTAAGGTGTGTGGGGACCCTTAGCCAGGCTCACCATCTACTTCCTGTTCTGGGATGGCACAAATCCTGATGCGCTCAACAGATATATTTTAAACGGATCAAACAAATCACTTCCAACTGGATATTTAACAAACTAAATTGAAGTAAATAAGAGAAGCTCATTGTCGGGGTGTACCGCCACTTTAATTCCCCCCCCAGCTCTCATTAAATGGACTAATCCAGTCAATTTTGCCCTTCACCTTACATTTCTTTAACCAGCCCACCCTCTCACAGCTTGTGAAATGGATTAGTCCATCGCACACAGATTTTCTCATATGTCTCCTGGGCTGTGAGTAGGCTGATGATCCTCCCCTCATTCCTGGTATTGGTATGATCCGATGAGGGTTACAGAGCAGTCCATATGTGTGATGTATTGGGGGGTGTACGGTGGTTGGAGCTGTGCAGGGGGAATATCATACTTTGGATTGTTATAACATTAAGGCCTGGTTCACACCTGGGCGTTTTACAGCGCGTTCCTACGCTCTGTAAAACGCTCAACATGTGAATACCAATGATTGCCTATGGGCGTGGTTCCCACGTGGGCGTTTTACAGCACGTATGAACGCGCTGAAAAACGCCCTACTCCCAAAGAAGTACAGGAGCTTCTTTGGGGCGTATTTGCCACGCGTATCCTTTGGGATACAGCCAAGTAGCCCTCGGAAACCCGCGTTTGTCGCGCATTTTTTTAAACCGCGAGTCGCAGTAAAAACGCGCAACAAACGCGCATATTCGCTACGCCTAGGTGTGAACCCAGCCTAAGCGTAAAAAAAAAAAGTTCAAAGAAATTAAACACCCCCCCCAAAATTTTTTTTAAGTCCCCCCACCCCCATGTATACGCACATATAAACGTAAATACGCGTCGGGTGCGCCATCGCGCAAAAACAACAAATGTTACATATCGCCGCGAATGTCGGAGTGCGAGCAATAATTTTAGGGTCATTAATCACTGATACCACTAAACCAGGGGTAGCCAAACTCCGGCCCTCCAGCTTTGGGAGAAACTACAAATCCCATGATGCATCTCTCTCCGGGAGTCATTTCTGTGTCTGTGAGAATCTTGCAATGCCTCATGGGATTTGTAGTTCCACCACAGGCGGAGGGCTGGAGTTTGGCCACCCCTGCACTCAACTGATGAGCGGTAAAAGCTTTTAAAGGGTCGCCTATGGACAATTTTGAGTATTGTAGTTTTTTGGGAAATTTTTAAGCTTGACATATTTGTTATCTATTTACCCGATGTGACCCCCCGTCTCTTATATTTTACCCAAAAATTGTGGTAATAATAAATGTTTCATAATTTAATATAGGGGAAACAGTTTGTTTTTTGTTGGTAATTTTTCCTTAATATAGTAATAAATAAAACCCTCCAGTGGGGATTAAGCACCGCCAAAATAAAGCTCCATCTGTCCCCCCAAAATAGCATACATTTATTTCAGTACAGCATTGTAAACCAGTGGCGTCACAAGGGGGGTGCAGGGTTTGCGGCCCGCACCCGGGTGACACCATTGGAGGGTGACACCAAAATGACTGACAGTCATTTTGGTGTCACCCCCTCTAAAAAGTCGGGTACTCGGTCATGGGCAGAGAGCCCGACAGTGTCTGGAGAGAGGAGGGGACCCGGCGGCATCCCCCCCCCCCCCCCCCCGGGTGAACGTCCCCTCCTCTCTCTCTGCCGGCGTTCACCACCGAGATGGCCGCCGGCAGGCGTCAATTAGATGACCGCACATGCGCGATGACGTCACTGCGGGGTGTCACCAGATCGCCGCTCCGGGTGTCACCCGGCCTCGGGACGCCCCTGGAATAAACGTCAAAGTACCGCAGCGCTGAAAAATGGCCGGGACAGGAAGGGGGTGTAAACACCTGGAGGGAGAATTTATCAAAACTGGAGCAGACAAAATCTGGAGCAGTTGCGCACGGCAACCAATCAGCTTCTCTCTTTCATTTTCCAATCTTAACTGAGCAAACTGAAGAGAGAAGCTGGTTGGTTGTGATGTACAGCTGCTCCAGTTTTGATGGTTTCCCCTCCTGGTCTTTACATGGTTAATGTGAGGAAGCAAAGCTCTGCCTCTACCAAGATGGCCGCCTCCGTGCAGACACATGGCATGGAAGTCAGTAATGGGTAAACATGAGCTGCTGCAGCGACCTCACAGGTAATCTGGTGACTCATCTTTGCTTTTTTGGGGGGCACTGCTTCCTGAGTACAACTCCTCTAGAAACTTCTGTGCAAGGAAGGTGGAGGTAACTGTATGAACATGGAGGCTGGTAGTACGATGTCTGTCTGGGTGTATATCCAATTCTGGGGCCTCAGTTGGGTTTTAGAGTCTGTTATATGAAAGTGCGCTCAGTGCTGATCCATTGAATTACTCCGCAGGTTGGTGTTTGAGTTGAGCGGAGATGCCGGAAGGTCCCACGGTGAGGAGGTTCTGCTCCCTGGCCTCGCCGTTTGTAGGCCAGCGGGTGACGAAGGTCGGCGGGAGCACAAAGCAGATTGCTCTTCCGGACTTGATGGAACAGCAGTTACAAGACTGTCAGGTACCGGAACCGCCAACTCTACATGAATAGATTCCCGACATGTAACAAAAAGATATACTTGTATCACTGAAAAAGCCACCCTAGAGCTCCAGTCAGGGACTTTGCCCGGGCTGAGATGATGTCATCAGTCTGCTGCAGGCAGGAGGAAGCATTTCCTCAGTCTCCTTTCCCCCAGTGATCAGATTGCAACAATGTAACTTCGTAGCAAGTCACAAGGTGACAGGCAGCAGCAAGGGGCTGTGTCAGACATTTGTGAACACAGCCAATAACTGCACAGACACCAGAATTTACATCAGTTCCCGACACGGTGTGTTAACAAATGTCTGCTGCAGCCTCT
>NW_017307635.1:251022-258239 GCF_000935625.1 Nanorana parkeri
TTTTTTTTTTTTTTTTTTACTTTATTGAAGCATCACAAAATGTAACTTCATATAACTCTATTCACCACAGCTTATTGCAACATTCGTTGCGATGCACTACAGTCATGTACAGTGAGTTTCGCTGTGTAAAAATTAGTTTTTTTCATTACCGGTTTTTCGGTACTCGCCAGTACCGAAAGGAGAACTATGAGGGGCGTGATTTCCACTCACCTCATAGTTCTAGCCGACCTGTGACAATGAGACTGTCACAGGTCAGATCAGTAGATCGGGAGGTGAGCGAACACCAGTGGCTTAACCAGAGTTATGGGCGCCTGGGGCAGAATTTTTTTTTTCCGCCCCCCCCCCATATTATATAAACATCCACTATGGCCGTGAAGCCGGCTCCATCCTCCCTCGTGACAAGGGAGCATGGAGCCGGCTTTCCAGCTAATCAGGAAGCCGGGCAGCGTGTAATGACTCGCTGCCCGGCTTCCTGATACCGGAAGTATCGGGCTAGGCATCAAAGCATTTGGGCGAGTACGAGTACTCACCCAAATACTCGGCATCGGCACCGATACTTGTATCGGTGCATCCCTAGTCAAAATGCATACATGCGGAATGTTTACGTAGCGTTATGTATGGTGTGAACAGGGATAGAAAACAATTTTTGGCTATGTGCCCTTGCGTTCTGCCTATGTTGATTTATGCAACTCAACAGACATGGGGTGAGCGAGTCCTTAAAGAGGAATCTCGCTTCAAGCTATCTGCCCCAAGGGTAGCGGATTCTTCCACCTTCCTGATTTTTACCCGGACTGTGCAATGCCATTCCAGATTTGACTTGCTGCGCCACCTAATGGTTAGGTTCAGTACTGCAGCAATACAATCAAATGTATCCGTTCACTTTCCACCATCGTACCCCCATTTGTAGGTGCACGGGAAGAATTTATACCTTGCGTTTGGATGCAGCGTAACAAAAGAGAAAGCTGATGATGTGGATTCGCAGGATGACGGGAAGTCAGATGAGGGCTGTTCATTGACCGGTGAACCCTCCACAGCTCCTGGGGACCAGAGCGCGCCGGGAACAAGCGAGGAGACTCCGGTGCGCAAATGGCTGCGCTTTCACTTTGGTCTGTATGGAAGCGTGAGAGCCAATGAGATCGCCCGAGCTAAACAGGGAAACAAGAGAGGAGACTGGAAGGACCCGTCCCCCAGGTAGCATTTCATCTGCTGTATCTGTGAATACACAGGACAGGGGTGTGGGAAACGCACACCTAAACCATGTCACCAGTGAGATCTGCACTCCACCACACAGCTCACTCCCCAGTATCCATGTCACCAGTGAGAGCTGCACTCCACCACACAGCTCACTCCCCAGTATCCATGTCACCAGTGAGCTCTGCACTCCACCACACAGCTCACTCCCCAGTATCCATGTCACCAGTGAGCTCTGCACTCCACCACACAGCTCACTCCCCAGTATCCATGTCACCAGTGAGATCTGCACCCCAGTACACACAGCTCACTCCCCAGTATCCATGTCACCAGTGAGATCTGCACTTCACCACACAGCTCACTCCCCAATATCCATGTCACCAGTGAGCTCTACACCCCAGTACACACAGCTCACTCCCCAGTATCCATGTCACCAGTGAGATCTGCACTCCAGTACACACACAGCTCACTCCCCAGTATCCATGTCACCAGTGAGATCTGCACCCCAGTACACACAGCTCACTCCCCAGTATCCATGTCACCAGTGAGATCTGCACCCAGTACACACAGCTCACTCGCCAGTATCCATGTCATCGGTGAGATCTGCACTCCAGTACGCACAGCTCACTCCCCAGTATCCATGTCACCAGTGAGAGCTGCACTCCAGTACACACAGCTCACTCCCCAGTATCCATGTCACCAGTGAGAGCTGCACTCCAGTACACACAGCTCACTCCCCAGTATCCATGTCATCGGTGAGATCTGCACCCCAGTACACACAGCTCACTCCCCAGTATCCATGTCACCAAATTGAAGATGTACCCAAACACTCATATGCACCACAGCAATTTTAGGCCACCTTAGATTCACATGTATGTGTTACCCTGTTTCTTTAACTTGTATTTCTATGCTACTTATGTCCGTATCTTTATGTGCTGGTCACTAGATTAATCGTCCACTTTGATGGCGGGGGATTCTTAGTCTTCTACAACTGCCGGATGACATGGTGCTCGTGTCCGTTTGTGGAGCCCACGTGTGATATCCTGTGTCCAGAGTTTGACAAGGAAAAGGCCCTTTGTGCCCTCTCCCATCCCAGACCCGTCTGCATCACCTTAATGGACCAATCAGTCTTCTCTGGAGTAGGTAAGGACAATGTGTTCAGGAATGATCTCCTTTGCTGAAGTTCCCACATCACTTGCTCGCCCAACTCCAGAAATTTGTTTTTTTCAATAGACCCCCAGTGGGGGTAAAACAAAAGCGGGCCTGTCTGCAATACTGTGACGGACCGCCTTGTACCCCAACTGGGTACCTCCGTCAGAAATCGGCTTCCCCTCCGCTGTAACCGGAATCCCAGTGTCCTCAGCCCAAACCTGCCGAATTATTGGACAGAACCAATATATAAGGACAGAAAGCTAAACCCCTCAAACATCAGACAACACCAATGTTAAGTGTTCCTGGTTGAATGACACTGCTTGTCATTCATCCTGATACAATGAGGACATATTGTGAGTGCAGGACATCATGGACCAGCTCCTCCTGAAGCAATGTCACCGCAGCACCCTGCACTCACCTTTGTAAGGATGCAGAGAGCACCACTGATGTCATCGCATCATCTCTGCTGCACTGGAAACCACCAGGAGAAGATTCAAAGAGGAAGAGGACTCCGTGGGTCACATGGATGAAGACATGGAAATGGGAAGCTCTTAAAAGGGTCTATAATTTGGCAAAGAAATCTGTAAAATAATGTTAATTGGTTCTTTTCTAGATGTGGAGACAATGAGTTATAACGGTACCTACAGAAGTTTGGTAAATAGGTAAAACCATGGCCAAGTCTGCACAGCTGGAGGGCTCTGGTGGTTCTCAGAAGCCCATGCAACCAAATGTCATAATATGTCCATGAATTAGGAACATGGGCCCACATGTGTGTCCCAGAGAGTGCATGCCACAGTAAGGCCAAGTTCACATGGACACTGGAGCTATAATTCCATCCTATGCTTTGGAGGGGAGGGGTAGGCTTGGGGGCAGGGAGCATTTACCCTTAGGACCAGCACTGTTAAGAGATGTTGGGCTGGTGGCCCAGAGTGGAAATCCTATAGAGTGAGACATCAATAAGCGGAGGACCTGTAGTCATTGACACATGGAGGGTTTCGTATAGCTCCTCGTTCAAACTTGCAATCAAGTCGGTGGCAGAAGGAAGTCTACTGGCTCCAAATACCTTTGTGGCCTTGAGATGTCATGTGAACAAATACCAAAAGCTGCAAAGGAAGCTGATGCTGAAAAATGTTAAACTGTGTCACCTTTCACCATGCCCACCAATCAATGGAGCACCATTGCATGGTCCACAATCTCTAAACTTACCGTGGATGGGCCACTTGGTTGTATTTGCCCCCTAACACCAAAAGCTGTGTCACAGTAAACAATGTCCTTTGGGAACCCCCCACCTTTCACCATGCCCACCAATAAATGGGGCACCCTTGCATTGCATGGTACAAAATCTCTGACCATACCGTGAATGGGCCACTTGGTTATATTTGCCCCCAAACACCAAAAGCTGTGTCACAGTAAAGAATGTCTTGTGGGAACCCCCCACCTTTTACCATGCCCACCAAGAAATGGGACACTATTGCATGGTTCACAGTCTCTGACCATACCGTGAATGGGCTACTTGGTTATATGTGCCCCCAAACACCAAAAGCTGTGTCACAGTAAACCATGTCCTGTGGGAACCCCCCACCTTTCATCATGCCCACCAATCAATGGAGCACCCTTGCATGGTCCACAATGTCTAAACTTACCATGAACGGGCCACTTGGTTGTATTTGGCCCCCAGTACCAAATTCCCTTGCGGTGGAGATGTCATGTGACCAAACACCAAGAGCTGCAAAGGAAGCTGATGCTGAAACATGTTAAAAGCTGTGCCACAATAAACAAATCCTTTGGGAACCTCCCGACATTCCACCATGCCCACCAATCGATGGGGGACCATATAGGGTTGCCACCTTTTCTTCAAGCGAAACCCGAACACTCCAGCGACGCATGGTCATTTTTGTGGGAGAATGAGTCGTGGCTTGTTCATATGTAAAAAGTGCCGTCCATTCATATGTAAATATCACAGTTGAGACTATTTTCAGTGGGGGGCCAGTAGCCCCCTATCTTAATTTTGGTTGCTCCTGTCTGCCTGACATCTTGTGTCCGGGTTTCTGCTGCCATGAAACCCGAACACAGCATTCAAGACCCGAACTGTCCGGTTGAATCCTGGACAGGTGGCAACCCTAGGACCATAGCATGGCACACAATCTCTAACCCTATCATGAACAGGCCACTTGGTTGTATTTGCCTCCAAAGGTTAAAGGTTTTTTTGGCTCCAACAGTGCTCTCTATATTGAAGTAAGTGAGATTAGTTACATTTGATATGTCACGTGATGCAATGCCTGACGAATGTGGAAGTGTGTCCTGAGCCATTTGGCATCTTTGATGTCCAAGTTGGCCTAGCCCAGAGTTGGTGAGGTAGGTCCACATCACTGTATTAGGAGTTCCCTATCCTTTACAAGCACTGAGACATTATATATGGTCTTACCTTCTATATCTTTCAGTGTGTTTGGGGTTATATGTGATGATGATGATGATTTTCTCCTTTGAATTTCAGGGAACATTATTAAGAATGAAATCCTTTACTTGGCACGGATCCATCCCCTGTCACTGGGCTCTGCTCTTCCTGAGGAGACCCTGGTGGCTCTGATAGACCATGCCGTGACCTTCACTGCTGAGTGGCTGAGGGACAAGATTAAGAGGAAGGCCCTGCACTACCACATCTACATGAAGGAGCAATGTGAAGATGGCCATCAAGTCCTCAAAGAGGCCATTGGCCCTCCGTACGGCCTGCAGAGGCTGACCTGGTATTGTCCTACGTGCCAGAAGCTGGTCGGGTCTGGAGACGCGTTGCAGGGAACCCAGGAATAAACCACCCGTGTCAACTGCAGCTCCCAGCGGGTGCATGCGGCCCTTCGGTACTTATTGTGTGGCCCTCGGGGGCCCCTGAAGACATTAGTCTGTGTTTTTTTGTTATCTAGGTTCTTCACACCAGGCCACTGAAGAAAAAGTGTTTTTTTCGCCTGGGTTCTAGATGTTGAACATATCTGTTTGTTCTTTCATGCTGTTTACTTTTACTTTTTTTATTATAGAACGTTCTGAGAGAAATATTGTATGTGGTGGAAGTCATTACTCCATGATTGTTGTAGGACACAAATGCAGAAGTGATGATCTCTAGCAGTCTCATGTAATGTGTATGACTGTCTCCAAAAACTCTACAGCATTCCCGCAGCCTCTGGCCATCTCTTGCAGCATTCCCACAGCCTTTGGCCATCTATTGCAGCATGCCCGCAGCCTCTGGCCATCTCTGGCAGCATGCCCGCAGCCTCTGGCCATCTCCGGCAGCATGCCCGCAGCCTCTGGCCATCTCCGGCAGCATGCCCGCAGCCTCTGGCCATCTCCGGCAGCATGCCCGCAGCCTCTGGCCATCTCCGGCAGCATGCCCGCAGCCTCTGGCCATCTCCGGGCCATCCCGGGCAGCATGCCCGCAGCCTCTGGCCATCCCGGGCAGCATGCCCGCAGCCTCTGGCCATCCCGGGCAGCATGCCCGCAGCCTCTGGCCATCCCGGGCAGCATTCCCGCAGCCTCAGGCCATCCCGGGCAGCATGCCCGTAGTCTGATCTTCTCTTGCATCATTCCTGTTCTCTGTAGCGTTCCTGGTTTCTGTGACATCACACTTACTGTATATTATGTGTGGCCCTTCGGTGATATCAGGGGCCACACTTGAGGCCCCCTATGTAAGTCGGCCACCCTGCTTTAATTTGACTCAAGCTTACAATGGTCTTTACAATGTTTCAATTTATCAAACATAAAGATTTGTGTTCATCAAAGGTGTTTTCATCACAATGTGAATATTCTTCATTCCTCAGTCAGGGGCGGGCCTTCCTGTTGGCTCGCTGCTAAAAATGCCAATACAAGTATCTCCTTCCAAAAAAAAGAAAAAAAAATGATCTTCTGTCCGGCTGCCCATGGCGCAGAAATGCTGTAATGGAGGAAAAATACAATTGGTGGGATTGTCAGATTCCTGGCTCCCCCTCTGCACTTTGTGGTTACTTCCACTGACTACAGGACAAAGCATTGGCGTAGGGTTGCCGGGAGCAACCACTAAGTTCAGCGGGGAGGCCAGGAATCTGACACTCCTGGACCTTTTCATTATGAAGAGTCTTCAGGTGATGATTTCTTCTTCTTTGCGCATCACTTTATAAGGAAGACATTACCGTTACAATAAAATTCAAGACAAGATGCTTAGGAGGGCCCTGTCTGTGAGGGCTTAAAATAGGGTGACCGTTCGTCACCAATTACCGGGGACAGTCCCCGGATTGAGGAGACCGTCCCTGGACAAATTATGTCTCTGGGAACATAAAATAAAATTAAAAAAAAAAAAAACTTTTTTATTTTTATGGTCACCTGATCCCTGGATCCACCGACGAGCCTCAGCTGCCTAATGGAGCGGGAGGAGGAGCAGGAGGGAGCTGGTCCGGATCGCCATCAGGGGGCGGGTCTGGATTCCCGTTGGGCGGTGGCGGAAGCCGGTCCTGATGCGCTAGTCGGGCGTGGAGGAGGCCAGCACCAGTGGTTCGGCGGTGAAGGAGGCCAGCGGCAGAGGCAGGTAATAGGATAACTCTGCTGTTAAAGAGACCCTGCAGTGCCCAGCATAGATTCTGCACAGTCCACCTGAAAGTTTTGGGTAGGCTTTGCAGGATCTGTGGGGTCTCGGGGGGGCTGTGCAGGGTTTGTGGTGGGCTCCGCAGCATGCATAGCCCCCCTGAGACTCCGCAGAGCCCACCATAGACCCCGCAGAGCCCACCACAGATCGTGCACAGCCCCCCTGAGACCCTGCAGAGCCCACCACAGATCCTGCACAGCCCCCTCGAGACCCTGCACACTACAGGATCTGGGATCCACAGGGTCTCAGGGGGGCTCTGCAAGATCTGTCG
>NW_017307635.1:258450-265885 GCF_000935625.1 Nanorana parkeri
ACCCCACTGCCCGTCTCCCATGCTGTCAGAAGCTGCATACAGCGTGTACCAGTTACTATTTAAACCGGCGCGCGCTGTATGCAGCTTCTGGGAAGATACGCTATTAGCGTAGTGGAGAAGCCGGCTTGAGCATTTTGCGTAGCTCCCGCTAATGTGCTAATGGAGGATATACTCTCAGCCAATCGGAGCCATCCCCAAAAATATTCTGCACATGACTTGTGCAGTGTTTATCCCAACTAGATCGGTTGGTCCAAATGAAATGGCTGCTTTAAAGGAGGACCTTCCATAGTAAACAGAAGGGCCGCAACACCCCAACTTCCCAAGAAGCCATTTGTAAACAAACAGTTCACCTGGTAGCCATGGTAACATCACTCGTGCCTCATGGAAATGTTGGGGTGGGGGGGCCGAGGTGTTTCTTTTGCGGCAGAATTGTTTGTTTGCAAATGGCTTTGAAAGGGGGGGGGGGAGGCGTGCGAGCGTGCAACACAACAAACATTCTGTTCTGCATCGAGGATCTGCTTTAACACACACACACCGCAGTGGACTAGACTGGTGAGGTCTAGTAGCGACAAACCTTTGCAGCGGCCGGGATAGCGCGACTTTCAGGGCGACGTTCCAGCGACGCGCGACATGGAGTTAAGACAGCTCCATTGAATAGCATTGGCCGGCGACTTCTCGCGATATCGCGCGGCAAAAATGCGCGCTATCGCGGCGGAAAATCGCGCGATAAGTCGCTATATGTGAACGGGGCCTTAAAGGGACGGTATTTATTTTTCAATGGTCTTAGTTTTAAGGGAGATTTTAACGACCTGGCTGGATCGTAATCCTACTGTGTGCCTATTGGAGAGGCTTCCTGTCTTAACAGGAAATGAAGGGATATCACCCCAATAGAGGACACAGATGGGCAATTAAAACAGACAGAGGTAGGCAACCACGGCCCTCCACCTGTGGCGGAACAACAAGTCCCATGAGGCACTGCTAGACTCTGACAGGCATGATGCGAGTTTCACCACAGCTGGAATGACAGAGTTTGCCTACCCCGCGCTCTAATCCTTTTCCACTCTATGATTTGGGTGGAGTTGCACTTTAAGTTGAAGGAGAAGCTTTCCATGTAAAAGCTGAAAGACGCCTCGGTGTACATTGCCCGCCATAGATGAAAGGTTTACACTTCTTTGGATCATATGTGGGGCCCCCAGAAATGTCCGCCTTTCTCTGAAGGAGGAGGACATCTTAATGCATTGCTCAGACCTTTGCACTGCAGGAACGCCTACCTCAGGGCAATGAGTGAAAACGCGCACGTTGTGTGCTGCAGTGCTGCCGTCCGTTCTTAATGGCACCCCCCGGCACACCTTACGTACGCACATGCATGTTAGCACACTGCAATGCACGATAACGCACTACCTTTAGAAAAGAAAAATACATGTGACTTTCTTTGGTGCGTTTTTAGCGCATCAGGCTGCCTTAAAGGAGAACTATGAGATTAGTGATTTCCACTCACCTCATAGTTCTAGCCGACCTGTGACAATGAGACTGTCACAGATCGGGAGGTGAGCGAACACATCCCAGGTTCGCTCACCTCTCGATCCTGTCACGGCTCTCTGCCGTGACGGGGAGGGGCTGGATTCCCCCCTCCCCGCTCCGCCAGCGCTGACTGGCGGAACGGACAGGGGAGGGTACAGTTGGCTGTGCCTCTAGATAGGCAGAGCCAGCTGTCACTCACGCAGCTGGGCGGATCCCGTCATCTACGTCGGGATCCGCTCCGGCGTCTCAGTATACCGCGAGCTACAGCTCGCAGTATACTGAGTTTAGGGTAACGGGGTCCCATTACCCTAAGGAGAACTATGGGTAAAAACACTGACCCCATAGTTCTCCTTTAATATGACGCACGATAAGGCGCTTGGCGTGCAAAGGTGTGAACTCCACCTTCGATGGTGAAGGGGACCATTGCTGAGCTCTGGCCACGGGTCTAGCTGCTTAGCGGAACAATGGAGAACCCCTTTAAGGTAAAGCTGCCATGACACAACTATGGGGGCGGCCATTGTTCTTTCTGTAAGCACTACTTCCCTGGCTGCCATGCCAAACCGCTGGCGTTACCATTGATATAGAATGAACAGGTTGGTGGATCACAATTTCTGACTCGACTCGATCTGTATAATTTTTCCTGCTCTGTTTTGAAGCCAGAGGACCGGTGTTCTATCGAAAGCTCCAACTCATCGAAATCTCCAACTACCTCACTTCCGGTGCACAGAAAGACTGTAGCTCTGTACAGTTGCGGTGCGCATGCGCGCATAGCGTTTTCAGAATACTCGTCGCGTTTGCCACCTGCTGAGTATTGTTAAAGTGCAGCTGTACAGAGCCCCGTCTGTCTTTGTGTTTTGCAGTCTAACGCCATCTGGTCGAAATCTCCAACTTGCAAGTACCCGGCAGTGAGGCAGTTGGAGATTTCGACGAGTTGGAGCTTTCAATAGAAGATCAACATAACAGCCAGGCGACCAGCATTTGTGGAAGGAACATTGATTATCAAAAGGTGTAGCAGACAGAATCTGGAGCACTTGCTCGTGGTAACCAATCAGCTTCTATCTTTCATTTTGGAAGCTTGACTGGAACAGTTGTCCATGTCAACCAATCAGCTTCTCTTTTCAGTTTGTTTAGTCAAGCTTCCAAAATGAAAGCTAAAATCTGACTGGTTGCCATGAGCAACTGATCCAAATTCTATCTGCTCCAGTTTTCATAGATGTACCCCATTGGCTTAATTTATATGCCTCATGAAAGTTCCAGGAAGATCACTTAAACACTCTCTTGGGCTAATTTATGAAAACGGATCTGTTTCCCTTAGCAACTAGATGACATATTCTCTATGAAGTGACCTGGTTGCTATGATAACAACCTTCGCTGTACAAGAACACGTGGAACCATAAGGCCCAGCGTTCACGCTGCGTCACATCACAAATTGAGGACCGCCCCCATCCGGAGCCGGTCGTCATAGCGACCGCACTCGGCACGGTCCACCTAATTTGTTTAGGACGTCATCGCTCCCTCCGAGCCAATCCCTGCTTAGCGCGAGGCGTCACCCCAGCAACAGGTCTTCCCTAATTGGTTGGCGTCTACTGGTCCGACGAGCCTCCATCCTATGGCAGCCGTCAGTCCATTGTGGAGCTAGGGAACCATTGGCCGGTGCTGACAGCAGGGGCGGGGCTAGAGACCGGCAGCTGGCGAGTATAGCAGGTCGTGTGTGGATGCTGTGACCGCCGAGAGCGCATTGTACCCCGGCCATGGATTTCCTGAGGTCGCTCAACCACCCGGAGGAGATCTACAACCTCATCAGGTTTAAGATGGGCGGCTGCCAGGCGGTGATGCCGCATATGAAGCAGGTAAGAGGCTTGGCACCCCGGACAGCGCACTGTCACTGCTCTCCACCAATCAGAATTATTGCTTGTCACGTCAACCAAACACTGAAAAGGATCACTCTATCCTATATGCCTGTCCTGTGTCATCCCGTATATACCCCTCTGACCTGTATATACCCCTCTGACCTGTCCCGTATATACCCCTCTGACCTGTCCCGTATATACCCCTCTGACCTGTCCCGTATATACCCCTCTGACCTGTCCCGTATATACCCCTCTGACCTGTCCCGTATATACCCCTCTGACCTAGTCATCCTGTATCCCCCTGTATAGAAAAGATGAGACCGGTGCGGGGGTTGGGAGTACGGCCAGGACATGGCATCCGATGCGGATTACCATGCGATTACCGGACTACTAATCCTATAATGACCCAGCAGATCATTGCACCCCCTCCCCCAGCACCGCAAGGGTTAAATGCTCACAGTTGAGGAAAATGCTAAAATACGGGAATGGCATCTCCAACTGGGATGGAACTCCAATTCCCATCATGCCCCTGCCTCTGGGGGGTCATAACCGTGGCTGGCAGAGTCCTGCAATGCCTCATGGGACTTGTAGTTCGTCATTCAGCTTTTGGCCTGCATTTCCCTCCCCGCCCCCTCTGCTGCATATAAACAAAGGGGCGGGGTGTAGTGATGTCATTCACCAAATATAGACATGTAGCCATATAAGGGCAATGACATCACTGCACCACGCCCCTTTGCTGACATCAAGCTGTGGGCGGGGCAGCAGCTGATTGGGCAGCACAGAAGGCCATATTGTTGGGGGAGGGGAGCGGTGGCGGTCCTGGATTCCTCTCAGGTCAGAGGTCGGCGAGGTCAATGGGGAATTCATAAACACTGGAGCAGTCGCCCATAGCAACCAATCGGCTTCTCCCTTTCACTTGTTAAATCAGAAGAGAAGCCGATTGGTTGCCACGGGCGGCAGCTCCAGATTTGTCCGGTTTTTATGAATGACGCACAGCAGATTGCAGCCAGTTTTGGGGCCCAGTCATGCGTTAGGGGTGCATTTATGAACATACGTTTACATGGACTGGCCTATTTATTTTTCACAATGGACAGTATATGCGTTGTGGTGCGTTGGATGGAATGGTGCTGCTCAGTCATACATGCGTTGCTCTAACTCACGGTAGAATGCAGAAATCTAGACATGCTTCCCGTACACGGAGCGAATGGCGGCCGTCTATTTTAAAGACCCATTCACGCTGTTGCATTTTTACACAGGGGCTAAAACGCATGTGTCCAACATCCCCATAATAAAAATGGTGCCTGTCCCCGTCTCAGCGCTGCAGTGCGTTTTGAATGTCCGTTTATCTGCATTTTAATGCGTTTGGAAGGCCCATAACAGTCACGCATTATATGGGTTATAGGGAGCCCGGGGCCACGCATGTTAACTCTTTCCACTCCAGATTCCAATATAAAAACCGCATTGGAAACGCACGTCAATGACGCATGATGATACATGAAGGAAACACTCGGTGACATGTTGATACAGGAAGGAAACACATGTCAGTGACACCTGATGCAGGAAGGAAACGCACATCAATGACATGTTGATATATGAAGGAAACGCACTTAAGTGACATGATGATACAGGAAGGAAACGCACAGCAATGACACATTGATGCAGGAAGGAAACTCACAGCAATGACACATTGATGCAGGAAGGAAACGCACAGCAATGACACATTGATGCAGGAAGGAAATGCACAGCAATGACACTGATGCAGGAAGGAAACGCACAGCAATGACACGATACAGGAAGGAAACGCACACCAATGATACAGGAAGGAAACGCACACCAATGACACATGATACAGGAAGGAAACGCACGCCAATGACACAGGAAGGAAACGCATGCCAATGACATAATACAGGAAGGAAACGCACACCAATGACACATGATACAGGAAGGAAACGCAGGCCAATGATGATACAGGAAGGAAACGCACGTCAATGACATGAAGGAAACACATGTCAATGGCATGTTGATATTGGAAGGAAACGCAGGTTGACGCATGACAAGACCTTTACACCTATGCACGTCCGTTTTCATGCATTTGTGGTTTTCAATGCACGCTTTCATACGCTTATGATTTTTGTCATGCGTCCTCAAACAATGTATGCAACATCGGTGCGGTGTGAGAATAACTTTCAATTTTCCTAATGGAGCCAGAGCGAAGAGCACGTGGCCTGTTGCTAGCGGCGGGTCTCAGTATCCACGCATGTGCAGTGCATGAACGCACGGTGTGGGGAAAAAACACACCCAAATGATTTACCACAACGCACCGCATATATGCGAATCAGATTAATAGAAGAAAGCAACGTGATGGCGAGCAGCACGCATTATGCACACGCAGGTGTGGTCAGGGCCCCGATGTTGTAATGCATTACCACAACGCATTGATCTGAATGGAGCTGCATGTCTAGGAATGGGGGGGCTTTATTCTGTACTGTCCCTTTAAATCTCTGAGCAGAGCCGCCCCTGTGTGGTGTGTAAACAGTTAATATCGGGAGATCAGAGGCCCCGCCCACACACCATGTAAACATTGCCCGGGGGCGGGGCGGGGCCGTGCTGGAGGGTGGTGGGCGTGTCCCTGCAGTGTTGTGAAAACTCTGATGCGAAGTTCCTGGCCGCTCACCTTGCCGCTCTGTCCCCCCAGCGAGCCCGAGGGGGCCGCTCCTGAGAAAGGGGGAGTTCCCCCCTCCCCGAGCGTCGGCCCATGGCCAGCGTCAACTGCAAGGTGGCCGCTTCCCTGTTCAAGAGGACGCTGTGCCTGTCCCCGGCCCACAAGCCCGCCGGGCAGCGCTCGCTGCTGACGGTCGGCAGGCTGCAGGAGAGGGGGCTGCGGGAGGGCCGCGCCGTCCACAAGTGCTTCACCCCCCATAACCCGGCCCCCTGCTGCCGCTTTCACGCCGTCTCTCTCCCCCGACAGGACGTCATGAGCCCGAGCCTGCAGACCTGCTACAAGTACCTGAACCAGACCAGCCGGAGCTTCGCCGCCGTCATCCAGGCCCTGGACGGGGAGCTACGGTGAGTCCATCAACCCCTGGCCGGTGTACGGAGACCCCGTGCATTGATTTATTGACACATTAACCCCTGCATGCCAGCTGGGCACATATATGAGGCCGTGCCGAGTGGGCTGTATACTGTCCTGCTGGGTATATGGGAGCTACATAGACCTCAATGACACCACCGCACATACACACACATATATGTAGTGGCATGGCAGCGGGGGTAACGTTATACAGTTACATATATGCCTGCAGAGAGCATGCTCTGCTACATAGACCTCAATGGCACCACCGGGCATGCACATATATGTGGTGGCATGGCTCCGCTTCATAGACCTCAATGACGCCTAACTGGGCATGCACATGTATGAGGTGACATGGCAGCGGGGGTAACGGTATACAGACACATATATGCATGCTGGGAGCACGCTTAGCTACATAGACCTCAATGACACATGTATGTGGCATCGCGGCAGTGGGCATTTAATGGCGTGCCCCCACATACATGTGTTTTTGATTCTGTGCAGGGGGTGCACCTGATTGGTGGTCAGGCTTTCATTGTTTCCTTTAACTCCAGGGAAACTACCCCAGCCCACTCCCCTACAACCTAACCGCCACATGGTTTGTACTGCGCTTAGCCAGTCGTGTGATCCCAACACTCCTACCAGACAGTACAGCCAGGCCGCTGACCGTTCCCTACTGTCACTGTATATTTATCACACAGGGGGCGCGTCTTAGCTGAGGCTGTTGGGGGGGGGCAAGATGCCTGCGCGAGAGAGGCCGGGGGGCGGGGAGGATGCCCTGTGCATGGCTGAGGATGAGTCACCAACGCTCATACATTATCTCTGTCATTTGACATCCCCGGGGGCACAGTGGTGTGATGAGTAGTCTTACACAATGTACAGTGACATGTGGGAGGGGCGATGTGGGGGGAGGGGTGCGCTATTTTTGGGTGACATTTTATACAATACATGCATCCTCCCTTATATGAGATTAGAAGCTCTGGTGGTGAAAGTA
>NW_017307635.1:265902-267618 GCF_000935625.1 Nanorana parkeri
CCTTGCCAATGAATTCTAAATATCAGAAGTGATAACTGATGCCATCAACACAAGCCCAAAGCTGGTTGGCACGGGCTTTAGTCTGCAGCCAGTAGGGGGGTTCTGATCAGAGCGTGGTTCTAGTGATGATCCAGATGGGTTGCACACATTGACAGGCTGCTCTCTGTGCTCCTCAGGCACGCCGTCTGTATCTTCTATCTGGTTCTGAGAGCTCTGGACACAGTGGAGGATGACATGACCATCAGCCTGGAGACCAAGATCCCCATGCTGCACAACTTCCACACCTTCCTGTACCAGGCCGACTGGAGCTTCACGGACAGCAAAGAGAAGGATCGCCAGGTGCTGGAGGACTTCCCAACAGTGAGTCGCTCCTCTGTAGTCATTTATAGAAGTTTGCTTCTACTACAGGGCACCCATTGTGGTGTTCTTACTATCCACGGATCCGTCTATAAATAAAGTATGTGTCTAGGCCAGGGGTAGCCAAACTCCGGCCCTCCAGCTGTGGTGGAACTACGAATCCCATGAGGCATTGCAAGGTTCTCACAGCCACAGGCCTGACTCCTGGAGAGAGATGCATCATGGGATTTGTAGTTTCACCCACAGCTGGAGGGCTGGAATTTGGCTACCCCTGGTCTAGGCATTACCCAACGTTACCCCAAACCTCCCTCCTCCACTCTGGAGCACGTCCCAGCAAATTGTGTTTTCTATTACCGTCCTGTGACATTCCAGACTGTATATTTCATGCAGAGCAGCTCCTGAGGGGTCCATTCCCATCGATGTAGGCATGTCCCCAGAACTACATCTCCTGAGATCCATTGTCCTATGCACAGTAGTGTGTGGAGAGGCTCTTCAGAGTAAATCTTATTCAACAAACTTATTTTTCTGGGGGTGAAAAAACCCAAAAATCAGGGTTTTGCATGAGGGGAGGGGCCGGGGGATGGGTGGAGTGCTGTAGTCTGGCAGGTTTGGTGGACAACATTGCTTGGGATTTCAATACAACAAATGCGCTATTGTCAGCTCATACCGGGAGGTGACCTGATTTCTGGCTGATCAGATATTCTTCTGGACCAGAAACCTTTTGAAAGAGATAAAACGCGGGGAAATGAGTGCGGTGTAGCGACGCCCCGACATGCACTTTAATTCTGGAATGTAACTCACTGCTGTGATCTATTGTTCTTATATAGCTGTGACGTCCCGGGTGTCCCCTCACCGTGACTCCAGAATGTAATTCAGGGAAATATGAATGCTCTCTGGGGGCTCTAAGCTGCTGTGTTCTCTTCTCTTACTGTTCTCAGATCTCTTTGGAGTTTAGGAACTTGGCGGTGGTCTACCAGGAGGTGATCGCCGACATCTGTCAAAAGATGGGGGTGGGGATGGCGGAGTTCCTGGAGAAGCATGTGGAGACGTTACTGGAGTGGGACAAGGTGAGATATGAATATTATCTGCTCACCTCTTCTACACCCCACCCAAGAAGACCGGAGGGGAGGCCGGAGGTCACGTAGAAGGCCGGGGGTCGGATATAATCCTGGCCCTCCTGAATATGCCATAGAAGATATCTTACACCAGACATGTGATCTGTGGAACACAATGTATATTTTATTTTTCACTGATAACCGGCCGCTGCAGATCTTGAAGGTCCTTTTTTTTTGTTTTTCTCCCCTGCACAGTACTGTCACTACGTGGCTGGTTTGGTGGGGATCGGCTTTTTCCCTTCTT
>NW_017307635.1:267699-268781 GCF_000935625.1 Nanorana parkeri
TTGTCCCGTCTGTTCTCTGCATCAGAGCTGGAGGACCCCATTGTAGGAGAGGACACGAGGCTCTCCAACTCCATGGGTCTGTTCCTGCAGAAGACCAACATCATCCGTGATTACCTGGAGGATCAGCTGGAAGGCCGAGAGTTCTGGCCGAAAGAGGCAAGTACAGCCAACTCCTCTTCCACCTGAAATATCTGTTCGGGGGGGTGAAAGTACTAGATGATGCTGGATGTCCTTCAGCCAGGAAATGAGGTGGGTTCTACCTGAGTTGCTGCAGCTTCTAATGCGCATTGTGAGGAGCTTGCAGTGTGCAGTGACATCAGAGGAAGCCGTTTTGGTCCAGGAGAGGAGCCGGTACCACTGTGCAGAACTGCAGGGAAGGACATAGGTCAGGTTTATTAGTAAGCACCTGAATGACAATACCCGTCATGAGAACAGGTGTGGGACTTGTTCTGCCCGAGGCCAGTGAAGGAGAAGAGGAGTTTGTCTGTAGCTCACAATTCAATCTTCTTCGAGTTGATTTTAATACTGAGCCAAAGGCCCTCAAGAAATGCAATGACAGTCTTGCGTTCTGTAAGGTTTGCTCATTGGGATGTGGCCGAGCCGAGCTCCCTGGGCAGTCCTGGAGGCCTCCACTTTGGTTCCTGGAATCGGAGCTGGATCCGGGAGAGGAACGTCACTGATTACTCCAGAGAAGTTCTCTGTGCCAGAACCAGCACTGCTTCCAGAATCCGTACAGCCAAAGCCTCCAGCTCTGACTGGGAGCCCCCGAGTGTGACGCATAGCAGCTGTGCTGACAGGTTCTCTTTAATGAGAGGAGTGCTGGGTGCTTTATTCTAATAACTTCCAACTCAGCCTCGTGTTTAGTATAGACTTCGCTTCACGTGGCTCTCCGGGGAGTAACGGCCGTAGGTCGGCATGTGTCTAGGATAGGCTGAGGTGAAAGGAG
Source organism: Nanorana parkeri (assembly GCF_000935625.1). Taxonomy (NCBI): domain Eukaryota; kingdom Metazoa; phylum Chordata; class Amphibia; order Anura; family Dicroglossidae; genus Nanorana; species Nanorana parkeri. The sequence continues at coordinate 268,646 of NW_017307635.1, forward strand.
AGTCCCAGACACATGGGGGGGGGGAATTTATCAAAATTGGAGCAGCTGTGAATGGCAACCAATCAGCTTCTCTCTCATTTTCAAATCTGAAGAGAGAAGCTGATTGGTTGCCATTCACAGCTGCTCCAATTTTGAT
>NW_017307635.1:268837-285334 GCF_000935625.1 Nanorana parkeri
CTTCCTCAGTGCTGCAAAGAAATCACATTGCAGGTACAGTAAATATTCTTTTTGGATGGTGGGCGTGAGATCAGCGCGTATGCCCAGTTGGTGGGTATAGAGAATCACAAATGTAAAAGACGGAATAATAATCATTTTATAATGTAGTGGAAAAGACAAAGTGATGACCTCAAATTTCAATACCGCTGGGCTCCGGCCTTACCTCTATGAAACATTACTCTTAAGTCCCTGCGAGCTTTCATCTCCACAATCTAACCCGTTGATGCTCAGGCAGCCATCTTGAGGTCGCCTTCATTTCCTGTCTAAACCATTTCAGTTCTCAATCTTTTCTCCTCCTGATCCGTCGTTGTCCTGACTCTCTCACAGCTATTGGCCTTCTCCGTCCTCAATCATGCCTGGGCATGCCCGTCTTCCTGATTGGTCGGCAGCTGGCCAATCAGGAAGCCAGGCGCTGTGTAATGGCGCGGCACCTGGCTTTCCGATTGGTCTCTAGTCATCCTAGTGTCAAGAAGCATGGGGACGGCTTCTCTGCTCATCAGGAAGGCGGGTGGCGAGTCTTAATCAGATAGTTTTTTGGTTACAAACAAATACAGAGAACCATATGTGGAGAGCAAAAACATACAGAACCATAAGAATACAAAAATAAACATAAAAGAAATAAGGTCAAAAAAAGAAAGGTAGTCAACCCCTACCACAGGGATACACATATCTCGCCATGTTTAAGCATATAAAGATAAAAAATGGTGTACATGTAACCTCTACACACAGGCAGACAGTGTGGTATGGCCGCCATAAAAGAGGAGTGGGGTAAGAGCCGGCAACATGTGAGAGGAAGATCAGGGAGGTATTACGACAGGGCGAGAGGATAACCATTTGGACCATATTGAATAGAAACTATGTACAGCGCCCCTTGACTGATAGGTAATACCAGGGGCGTCCCCAGGCTGGGTGACACCCGGATCGGTAACCGAGTGTCACCCCGCCGAGACGTCATCGCGCACGCGCAGCAGTATTTTGATACCTGCCGGCGGCCATCTTGGTGATGGACGCCGGCAGAGAGAGGAGGGGACAGTCACCCGGCGGGATAAGGTATGCCGCCGGGTCCCCTCCTCTCTCCTGATACTGTCGGGCGTTCGGTCCATGACCGAGCGCCCGACTTTTCAGAGGGGGGTGACACCAAAATGACTCAGTCATTTTGGTGTCACCCAGGTGCGGGCCGCGCCCCCCTTGTGACGCCACTGGGTAATACGTTCACATTCTATCATGTTCCAACCTCCCAGTTAGAGACCGTAGGCGGGGACGGTGAGATCCACTTCTGAACAATGAGACGGGTGGCTGTAAACAAGTGCCCGCCTAAGGGCCAACAGTAGAGGAGGATCAAATTGTGGATCATCAAATACACCCAGAAGGCACATAAGGGGAGAGGGAGCCAATTGTACATTCAAAACAGAGTTGAGGGTGCGCACAACCTTTAGGGCAGCGCCACAGCGGGTGGATCGGGGATCCCTGATGGAATCCGCACTTAGGACAGGAGGGGGGGTCATCACGGTAACCTATCCTAAAAAGGAATTCCGGAGTGCGGTATATCCTATGAACTGTAAACAATTGCGTCAGTCTGTGAGTAGCTGAGAGGGAGACCTGGGAGATATTTTACCAGAACATCCCAAACCTCATCTGAGAGAGAACCCAAATCACCTTCCCAGCCGGTTCTGGGTGGCGAGTCTTTACACGCCGCCTGGCTTCCTGAATGGCACTTTGGTTATCGGCGAGAACAAAAGAAATATCGGTACTGGATCCTGAAATCCCGTTATCGGTGCATCCCTAGTATCTTCCGTTCAGGCATGTATGTATAGTGCAGCTGGTTGCTAACAAGCCGCCTTGTTTTCTTCTTGTGTATGGCCGGCTTGCAAGTGTCTGAAAATAACATTTGCCGTGAATTCCTTTTGCGGTGGCCGTGAATTCTTGGCAGCACCTTTTATTGTCACTGCTTTCCTCGGAGTTGTGTAACAAGGAGATGGGTCAGTGACCAGCAGCTGATGTCTGTGGCTCTGCTTGTACTAGGTGTGGAGCAGATACGGGAAGAAGCTGTCTGACCTCGCCAAGCCAGAAAACATTGTGCCGGCCGTGCATTGCCTGAACGAGCTCATCACCAACGCCATGCAACATGCGCCCGACGTCCTGCTTTACCTGTCCCGACTGCGAAACCAAAGCGTGTTCAACTTCTGCGCAATCCCGCAGGTGAGTTCACCAATTGCTGCGATCATATCAGACGGTGAGTGGTAATGTTGGAGGTAGAGTGCGGAGGATTCCCAGTGGTGGTTGGCGATACGATAGAAACGTTTACATTGAAGGGGAATTAGAATGGTTTCGGCCCGCTTTATTTTTAAAGAGGAACTGAGCTCTGAAAGCCCAAAAATTGCAGGCGGAGGGCAAAAGCCTAGTCATCAGTATTGCCGGAGATCCCCCCTGCAGCTCATCCTTTTCCCATTACTTTGTGGTTGGGTTATTTATTTTTAATTTCCTTTATACCTATTTATATTGTAAGCATGGACCCTACAGAGGGGGGCGGCTGGGGGGGAAATTAGTCATGTCTGTAATCTCAGCTTTAGCTATTGAGCTCTGCAGTCTGGCTTTTCCAGCAATACAGTTAATGATAGCCTGGTAAAGCCCACTATGCCCAGATACATGGCCTCATGCAATAAAGGTGCCTGATGGAACAGTTCTCATTCCAAAGCAGCCAATAGGATTCTCCCAAATTGCACCGGGGCAGGAAGAATCTGCGAATGACAAGAACATGTGGTCCTTTCATGCACTTGTATGGATGAGGCCTGTTACTTGTTACTACCTTTTTGTGTTAATCAGCTGCTGTAGTTGATATGATCTCTAATACAGCCTTTCTCAACCTTTTAACCCCCAAGGAGCCCCTGAAATAATTTGTAGGTCTTGGGGGAACCCCCTACTAATAATGAATTAATCGGGTCATTGGGGAAAATGGCCCTTATGGTGGTGGTCGGTGGGAAGCATGCCCCCCTTTTACAGAGAGCCAAAAGATCATTCCTGTCATGTTGTTGGCTCTTGCAGGTGCCATTGGCCCTGTTACTGTGCAGGCATCGTCTGATTCTAGGTTGATCATCCACAGCTTAAGGAACCCCTGGCAACATCTGGAGGAACCCTGGTTGAGAATGGCTGCTCTCCTAGACATTGCCTGTGTATAGCTGTACCTGGTATTGTTCAGCTCTAATAGTATTTATATGTTTAGGTGATGGCTATCGCCACGCTGGCCGCCTGTTACAACAACCAGCAAGTGTTTAAAGGAGTGGTGAAGATCCGGAAGGGCCAGGCTGTGACTCTGATGATGGACGCCACAAACATCCAGGCTGTGAGAGCCATCATGTATCAGTACGTGGAGGAGGTACGGACGTTTTAATGTCTTCTGTCCTGTCAGCACATCGTGTTCTGTATAAAATGGAGGAAAGTGGCTTAGATACAAAGCAAGGTCTTCCATGGCTATTGTTGGGGCGGAGCCAGGATCTAAAAAAGGGATCTTAGCAATAGATACTCATTGACCTGTGACAAGCCAGCAGGTGCCCCCTTAAAGTGGTTGTAGCATGTGGGCAGAGCTTTGGTGGTGTGGCCTGGACCAAGCTTTACTGCTTGATTGTAGTGCAGCGTAGCAGGAGTGTCTGGATAAATAGAAATCTTGTGTAGAGCTGCACAGTCCTGACAGCGCTGAACCAAATGTTATCAGAAGGATGCTGGTAGTGACTGCGATTGATGGTGCCGTGTAAGGAGGGAAATCAGCACGCCAAGCATGGATTTGCAAAATGTACTTTGAACACCTGCCACATACACTATATACCAAAAGTATTGGGACGCCGGCCTTTACACGCACATGAAGTTTAATGGCCCCCCAGTCTTAGTCCGTAGGGTTCAGTATTGGGTTGGCTCCGCCCTTTGACGCTATAACAGCTTCAACTCTTCTGGGAAGGCGTCCACAAGGTTTAGGAGTGTGTCTATGGAAATGTTGGACCATTTGTGAGGTCCGGATGGTACCCCCATCCATGTCTTTATGGACCTTGCTTTGTGCACTGGTGCGCAGTCATGTTGGAACAGGAAGGGGTCGTCCCCAAACTCCTCCCACAAAGTTGGGAGCATGAAATTGTCCAAAATGTCTTGGTGTGCTGATGCCTTAAGAGTTCCCTTCACTGGAACTGAGAGGCCAAGCCTAACCCCTGAAAAAACAGGTGACCGCTGAATATTTAGTAGCAAGGAAATGTCACGGAACACCTGAATCCAATGAATTGGAGGGGGGTCCCAATACTTTTGGTAATATAGTGTAGATCAGATGGCCAATGTTTTTGGGGCCTTGCAGGGTTCCCTCCCCCAGGGAAACCCAGTGATGTCCCGTCCTGAGGAAGAGGACCCTGTGCAGCCCTGTAATGTTGGCTGTGTGACCTATGTGACGTGTTTAGCTGGTTGCGTGGAGTTCTTCTTGAAGCCTCACCTCTCAGTTTTATGGTTTTTGGTGTTTAGAAATGTTATCACAAGTTTGCTTTAATGTGATATTTTTTTATCCCTCTCAGATTTACCAGAAGATCCCCATGACTGACCCATCTTCTGGACGGACACAAAACATTATAGCCGCTGTCAGGAAGCTGAGTTTGCTCAATGGCCCCCTGGTTTCCCGGCCCAGCTATTCCCCCATATACCTGTCCTGCGCCATGCTACTGGCGGCCCTCAGTTGGCAGTACCTGAGCACGGTGCAGGCCTCAGAGGAAGTCCACACGGGCCAGTGACCTGGGACAATTCACCTCCAATGCACCCATCTCAGTTCTGTTCTCCATGGTAGTAATCTCTTGGGGTTCTCAGAGGATTTTTGGGCTGGAGCCCTTCTGAGGACATCTATTCAGCCGAGATCCTAGCACTTAAAGCACATTTACAAAGCCTCGCTTGGCCGGCTTCTCATCTCCATGACGTTTAATCCCAGGGGAGATTCTGAAACGGGATTGTTTTCAGGACTTGTAGCTTTATCAGATTATCCTTTAAAAAGTATCAGTGACCGAACTATAGTGCAGGTCCGGACGGTAGTGAGAGGGAGCACTCTGCACCGACATGGAGCATGGCTGAAGAATACGTGGACTGTTATGTAACCAATGAGGTGGACCCGTATGGTTTTCTGATTGGACCTTCATGTGATTCGAAAGGCTCAACAGACTTCATCATTATAGACCTTCATGAGTGCAGACATGCTTAGGTACCTTCTGAACTAGGGGTAAGGTGTATAATATGATGATCATAAGGTGAAAGTATGAGGGCAGTAATGTAAAAGCTACAGTGGAACACACTGGACTGTCATCCTCATCCTTCCTTCACTACTTAGGGAGTTCTATGCCCATAGCAAATATGTGGGTATGAAGCTCCAGATTCCACTGGCTGCAGACTTCTGCTTGTCCTTTCACTCAGTAGGCAGTAAAATAAGAATATGGATGTTTCTTTTGCACCTTAAAAGCTCACTTGAAGTCACGGAATTGGCTAGTCAGACATTGAAGCAGCAATCCCTGTTCTCAGTCTTACTCTCACTTCCAAGTATTTGTCCACGAGGTTTAAATATGATTGGGTAGTCCAATGGGCACCATTGTTTGACCACTCTGTAAGCTGACAGATCTGGTCAGATGCCCCCCTTCTCTTCCTCCACACTGCCCGGGGGTAGAAAATGTGGTCATCCACACTGCCCGGGGGTAGAAAATGTGGTCATCCACACTGCCCGGGGTAGAAAATGTGGTCATCCACACTGTGTGGGCATGCTGGAGAAGAGGATGTGACCATTACACTGCAATGCCGGCATAGAGCGCTGGAGGGGAGGATGTGACCATTACACTGCATAGAGCACTGGAGGGGAGGATGTGACCATTACACTGCATAGAGCGCTGGAGGGGAGGATGTGACCGTTACACTGCATAGAGCGCTGGAGGGTGTCATCATTACACTGCAATGCCGGCATAGAGTGCTGGAGGAGAGGACAGGAAGCGCATTTCCATTTAAGAGAACATTTCCAGCCTGGATCTGTGCAGCTTTGGTGGAAGTTGAAGTCCTAGCACGGTGTTCAGCTGATGAAATGATGGCAGTTCTGTTGGCTGTCCGGAAGTCGTAAAATTGACAAAACCTTTTTAGAAGAGACTGTGAGGTCAACAGTCTGGAGAGGTCCTACCGGCGTACCCGGGAACGTTCCAGAGCTCAGCCGGCAATGCCAGCTTTTCATGGGGTTTTCTGGTTTATTTTCCGGCCTGTATTTGGCATAGTCCACATGCCGTACAGGGCAGACCAGGGCGGTGCTGGTTGTAATAGAGGAATGGTGGAGGTGTTCTCAGTGCCGGCTGGGTGAACAATCAGGAGGGATCACTGAGGTCCAGAAGTGCAGCCGCAAAAGAGAGGGACAGGCGAGTGCCCCACTGCCATTTTCATCCCTTTCTTTATCGGCCGCTTCTCTCCCCTTCCTGGAAATCTCCGGCTTTGCCACTTAAAAAAAGTTTCCAGTTGTGCCCATTGGTTGAGAATCACAATTTTAGGATTGCAATTATTTACATTTTGAACCTTTTTATATTAAAGGAAATGTTCAAATTCCATGACATTAAGTGAATATTGTCCCCACACTGCCCGGGGGTAGAAGATGTGGTCATCCACACTGCCCGGGGTAGAAGATGTGATCATCCACACTGCCCGGGGTAGAAGATGTGGTCATCCACACTGCCCAGGGGAGAAGATGTGGTCATCCACACTGCCCGGGGTAGAAGATGTGGTCATCCACACTGCCCGGGGGAGAAGAGGGGGTCATAAAAAAAGGGGTAGAAGATGTGGTCATCCACACTGCCCGGGGTAGAAGATGTGGTCATCCACACTGCCCGGGGTAGAAGATGTGGTCATCCACACTGCCCGGGGTAGAAGATGTGGTCATCCACACTGCCCGGGGTAGAAGATGTGGTCATCCACACTGCCCGGGGTAGAAGATGTGGTCATCCACACTGCCCGGGGTAGAAGATGTGGTCATCCACACTGCCCGGGGTAGAAGATGTGGTCATCCACACTGCCCGGGGTAGAAGATGTGGTCATCCACACTGCCCGGGGTAGAAGATGTGGTCATCCACACTGCCCGGGGTAGAAGATGTGGTCATCCACACTGCCCGGGGTAGAAGATGTGGTCATCCACACTGCCCGGGGTAGAAGATGTGGTCATCCACACTGCCCGGGGTAGAAGATGTGGTCATCCACACTGCCCGGGGTAGAAGATGTGGTCATCCACACTGCCCGGGGTAGAAGATGTGGTTATCCACACTGCCCGGGGGTAGAAGGTCGGGTCCTCCACACTGCCCGGGGGTAGAAGGTCGGGTCCTCCACACTGCCCCTAGAATGTCTGAGAGCTCCCCTTAGATAGGCAAGACGTCTTGTGTAGGAGAAGCATGTACAGGTCCTCTGCTTTACCTTCAGCTCCTAGGATGTCTGAGATCTTCATTAGATGGGAAAGACATTTTATGGAGAGCGAAGTGAATAGAGGTCCGCTGCTTTACCTTCGGCCTCTAGGGTGTCGGAGATCCCACTTTGGATCCATACGACACTTTGAGGAAAGAGAAGCATGTACAAGACCGAGAAGGGTCCAGTATAGCCGGGATGCAATAGCAGGCACCTCCAAGGCTCTGCACATGTCTTTGGTTATAAGTCAATGTATGAGATGAATTCTGAACCAACTTGGAGGCGTCGGCCTTTATATCAGAGTGACAGGTTGGAGGTCATATCTTCTGTGCAGGTAGACGTATGTTTGGACCGTCACATCCATAAGTGGTACTTCTGCTCCTTCCAGAAGTCTTGTCTTCTCAGTTGGTCAAGTTGTCAGTGAGAGGACCTTAGAATTGTTACAGGCTGTAATCTGGGGGGAGGGGGTCACAACTTTTAAGCAAACTGAAGCACATCAAAATTTAAGGTCAACCCCAAGAAAATGAAGATCGCTGTCCTGGATGGGCTCCGGTGGACTGATTCACTCACTGGCTTCTTTTTCTTCTGAGGGATTCTAGTGCAGAGATACTCCAAGAAGAGTTTTCAGTTCCACCCAGCTACCATGGTTGTTGGGGAGCAGTGACACCCTCTGATATGTCCCTGTGGGAAGGGGGCGGAGACAGACCACGGGAAAATCTCCTAGCTGAAGTCTCTAAGAAGCTGCCGGTTGGTTCAGTCCATTGGTGTCCACACAAAGCTGAAGTCTGATTGGATTGACCTCCCAAATGTAACAGACTAAATGTTTGTGGGCGTCCATTCCAGCTAAGATTTCTCTGTACCCCATCCTTGGGTAGGGTGCCATTGGCATGGTGGTTAGGAGATATTATTATTTTTTGTTTCTGCATTTCTCTTTGTAATAATAATAATAATCTTCAGTGAAACCAACTGGAAGATGTTGATAGACGATTCCATTCTCGATGCTCCGTCTATGAAACCATCGTCCCATAAAGGCTAAAGAAGTTCTTCCATGAGGCAGTGTGACAAGTAGCGATGAAGGGCGGAATCTCATGGCAACCAATCGGAGTTCTGCATTGCCTGCCTAGTCTGCATTCGATTGGTTGCATTGAATTGCTCCTGCTTTTGGCCTTTAGTAATGTGCAGAGAATGATGGGATTGGTCCGTCATTAACCCCTTCACTGCTGCCATGCGTCAGTGAACAGGTTACTCCGTCGCCCCCTGTCTGCACACAGGTATCATTGCAGTGCTCCAGCGGTGTGCACTGTATCCTCTTACTCAGGAGTGTTGGGAATGATCTGTATTGTGACATTGTTATACAATGTATTTTTATTTTTATTAAATAAAATGACAGATGAATTGATTTACGTTGTCGGTCTCTTTTTATCAGTGGGTGCCCACGTGTCTGATACATTGACTTCATTTTACTAGATTTCCTTTATCGTCCATTGAGGGACACGGCTCTGAAGAATCTGATGCGTAGGGTTAGGCCGCTGCCTCTAGGAGAATTGGACACTAGGTAACAAAGTTACAAAGCCTCGTCCATTGAGGGACACGGCTCTGGAGAATCTGATGCGTAGGGTTAGGCCGCTGCCTCTAGGAGAATTGGACACTAGGTAACAAAGTTACAAAGCCTCGTCCATTGAGGGACACGGCTCTGGAGAATCTGATGCGTAGGGTTAGGCCGCTGCCTCTAGGAGAATTGGGCACTAGGTAACAAAGTTACAAAGCCTGCTTTATCCACAAACCTATTGCTCAAGGTTAGAGATGAACCCGGACCGAGCCTAAGCTCATCTGAACACGGAAGGTACATAGGCCTCCCGCCCAATGAGATGCAGGTCGGGGCATTCTCCGCCCCACAAACAAAGGGCCGGGATGCTTGTGCTGACGACATTTCTCTTTTATATGGCCATATTGGGTAAATGTCATTTTACATAATAATGCCTTGTAGCATGTAAAGTCAATGACGCCACTGCATCCCGCCCCTTTGCATGTGTCATTGGTGGGCAGTGGAGAAGAAGCCCCTTATATTGTTGGTTAGTCATAGAGGTGCCTCCTTAGATTAGGGGGTCAGTGAAGAAGGGCCCCTTACATTGGTGGTTAGTCATAGAGGTGCCTCCTTAGATTAGGGGGTCAGTGAAGAAGGGCCCCTTACATTGGTGGTTAGTGGTAGTGGTGCCTCCTTAGATTGGGGGGTCAGTGAAGAAGGGCCCCTTACATTAGTGGTGCCTCCTTAGATTGGGGGGTCAGTGAAGAAGGGCCCCTTACATTGGAGGGCAGTGGAGAAGAAGCCCCTTACATTGGTGGTTAGTCGTAGAGGTGCCTCCTTTGATTGGGAGGTCATGTGTCAAGCTGCGGGCGGGGAATTCCCAGCCTATCGTTGAGCTCCTCCCAAACATTCCATCCATGTTTGGGAGGAGCTCAGGTTTACATCGGGTTTGGTCTGAACCTGAGCTCATCCCTATTTAAGATAAGGAAATTGCCATCCCTCTCCCAGCTCGAAGTTCCAGTTATAGCAAAGCTCCCCAAAAGAGAAAAGTCCACTTGCCCTTCCCCCTGCAAGGCTCTTGCTATTCACATAGCTTCTTTAGGTTGGGGGGTCAAAGAAGAAGGGCCCCTTACATTGGTGGGCAGTGGAGAAGAAGCCCCTTACATTGGTGGTTAGTGGTAGAGGTGCCTCCTTAGATTGGGGGGGTCAGTGAAGAAGGGCCCCTTACATTGGTGGTAAGACGCCAGGTGCCCTTTTACACTGGTGAGCAATCAGGAACCCGGGCGGCGAGTCATGAGGTGCCGTTCAGCTTCCTGATTGGTCAGGAAGCCAAGCTGCTTATCTACACGTGAAGCCGGCTTCCTAGCCAATCCCGACCCGGCCAGCCGTTTACATACAAGCAGTCCGGTGTCTGTAAGGTCGCCCTATCGCTTGTATGCTGCATCTCTCTGGGTGCCCCCCTCCTTACCTCTCCTGTGGTCGCCGTCTCCCTGATCCCAGGCGTCCGATCCGGGATGGGCGATGTTGCTCCGTGCACTAAGAACGGAGGGAGAACAGTACACCATCTCCCTACGCTCTCCGAATGCAGGAGGTGATGCTTGGTACATGACTTCCGCATCCCTCTATCAATCTCCGGTACAGAAACCGGAGAGAAGCTGATGAAGCAGTTCTGTGCTTCATCAGCTTCTCTGATGTCTCCATAAAGGGGACCTGTCACTCTAATTTGATATCACATAGGGGGATTCCAATAAAGTTGTGTTTAAAAAGAAAAAAAATTGCACACAAAATAAATAAAATTTACACACACAAAAAAACCCACAACATCTTTAAACCCCCCCTTGTAGATAGGGGTGCCTACACGCAAAAACAAAGATTGCGCCAATTACGCAGCACTTGTTACATATAGCTGCAGTCAAAGTACCGCAGCGCTGAATACTGAAAAATGGCCTGGCCAGGAAGGGGGTGTAAACACTGCGGTCAGCAAGTGGTTAAAGGAGAACTATGGAGTTAGGGCTTTTCCCCGTAGTTCTCTTAAGGGTAACGGGAGGACACAAACTAGCGTCCTCCTGTCACCCAAAGCTCAGTATATCGGGAGCTACTGAGATGCCGCAGCCGGGACGGATCCCGACATTACCGTCTGCATCCACCCAACTGTGTGAGTGACAGCTGTCTCTGCCTATCTAGAGGCAGAGCCAGCTGTGCCTGCCCCCTCCCCCGTCTGTTCCGCCAGTCAGCGCTGGAGGATCAGAGCGGGGAGGGGGGGCGGGGGGAATCCCTGCAGGGAGCCGTGAGTGACAGTCACGGCTCTCTGCAGGGACAGGATCGAGAAGTGAGCGAGCGACGGTATGTGTTCGCTCACTTCCCGATCTACTGAGCTTTAATGGCATCCCAGTCTTAGTCCGTAGGGTTCAGTATTGGGTTGGCTACCACAAGGGAAGGCGTCCACAAGGTTTAGGAGTGTGTCTATGGGAATGTTGGACCATTTGTGAGGTCAGGTACTGATGTTGGAGAAGGAGAAGGCCGCGCTCGCAGTCTCCGCTCTAATTCATCCCAAAGGTGTTCTATGGGGTTGAGGACTCTGTGCAGGCCAGTCACGTTCCCCCACCCCAAACTCCCCCATCCATGTCTTTCAGGACCTTGCTTTGTGCACTGGTGCGCAGTCATGTTGGACAAAGTGTCTTGGTGTGCTGATGTCTTAAGTGTTCCCTTCACTGGAACTAAAGGGCCAAGCTCAACCCCCGAAAAATAATCCCCCTCCACCAAACTTTGCACTTGACACAATGCAGTCAGGCAAGTACCGTTCTCCTGGCCAAACCCAGACACGCCCATCGGACTGCCAGACAGAGAAGCGTGATTGGTCGTTCCAGAGAACACGTCCCCACTTCTCTGGAGTCCAGTGGCGGCGTGCTTTACACCGCGGCATCCCACGCTTTGCATTGCACTTGGTGATGTGCGGCTTGGATGCCGCTGCTCGGCCATGGAAACCCATTCCATGAAGCTCTCTACGCACTGTTGTTGTGCCAATCTGAAGGCCACATGGAGTTTGGAGGTCTGTAGCTATTGACTCTGCAGACAGTTGGCGACTTCTGCGCACTGTGCGCTTCAGCATGCGCTGACCCCGCTCTGTCATGTGACGTGGCCGACCACTTCCTGGCTGAGTTGCTGTTGTTCCCAGTTGCTTCCACTTTGTTATAATACCAGTAACAGGTGACCGCGGAATATTTAGTAGCAAGGAAATGTTACGGAACACCTGAGTCCAATGATTTGGAGGAGAGAGGGGGGGGGCAATACTTTTGGTGATATAGTGTTTCCCTTTAATAGTTTGGTGCCGAATGTCTTAAACAAGTGGTTCGAGCTCTCAGCTGTGATCTGATAAGAGACCCTAAATTTCTACATTTCTCCGGCTTGACCTGTAATAGATAGGTTCCAGCCGAGTGTTTATTTGACCTTTTTAGACTTTAGATCTGCTTTTCCCGGCTATGTTTGTTATGTAATGCCTTTTCCTCAGTGAAATCATCTACACAGAGCGGGGGACATCTCCAGCCCGTGCTCATTAGTAGCAGTGCGCCATCATCCCTTGTCAACGACAACTACGAGCAGCAAGGACCAGAGAACAGCACGCCACGCCCACTACCCCGCCCCTACAGGGTCCCGGAAAGCGATTGGCCGCCGGAGACAGGTGTGGGCGGGGCCAACCGCTGCTTGTATAAAAGCGGCACACACCTGTATGCGGAGAGCGCCCCGTCCCCGGCTATGGAGCTCCTGAGGTCGCTCGGTCATCCGGAGGAGATGTACAACCTCATCAGGTACAAGGTGGCCATGTACAAGGTGAAACAGGTGAGTCATGGCGGAGGGGCATCCCAGAAGGGTATAACAGGGGCATCTGACTACAGGTGCCCACCGCCGAGGGGTACCGCCTGTCCGACAGGCGGGGGTGTCCACAGATGTCTGTAGCTATCACCGCACACTGTTGGGGGGTGCTCAGCCCGGCCGTCTGCTACCATGTGACTGAAGGAGGCAAAATAACCCGAGCCGATGGAGGAGGGGACATCGCAGCCCTATGGTGGAAATCAGCACCGGCCCGGGCTCCTTCCTCCTCGGTGACAGCCACACACCGCGGAGCTCTTCACACTCCACACTGACCCCCTCCAGTCCTCCATGCCACCCTCCAGTCCCCCGAGTGGACTCGCTGCATTCCTCCTCTTCTCTTTAGTTTTTCCAGCTCTGTCCCCACCATTATCATCCTATCATCTGCCCCCCCTTCCATCGTTCAATAAGATGCCAATGGGGTGATGAAGGAGTGTACCTTATACCATTGCATTGGGGTAAGCTTGCCTGAAGTGAGTGAAGCTGAGGAACCCCCCTTTAGTACAGATTATACAGAGTGTTGGGTTAGCTGTAGGGTGCTATACAGGTCCATTGCTTGGGGTGAGCCTATCCCTGAAGACCCCTTAAGTGAAGCCAAGCAACATCCTCGCTGATGGTTGAAGATGCCGGGGTGGTGAGTGTGGAGTTCCATTCCAGTGCTGTATCTGGACCATGCTGTGCACCACGACCGTCAATATAAAAGTACAGGTCCTCCGGAGAATCCGTGCCGGGTCATCCTGGAGATTGTTCTCCATCACCGGTGTGTATACAGTATATATATATGTATATATACACTATATTGCCAAAAGTATTGGGACACCACTCCAAATCATTGGATTCAGGGGTTCCAATCACCTCCACGGCCACAGGTGGTGTACAGAATCACGCACCTCGGCATGCAGCCGCTTCTATAAACATTTGTGAAAGAATGGGTCGCTCTCAGGAGCTCAGTGACTACAAGCGTGATACCATGATAGGTTGTCACCTGCGCAATAAGTCCATCCGTGACATTTCCTTGCTACTAAATATTCCGCGGTCACCTGTTACTGGTATAACAAAGTGGAAGCAACTGGGAACAACAGCAACTCAGCCACGATGTGGTAGGCCACGTCACATGACAGAGCGGGGTCAGCGCATGCTGAAGCGTACAGTGCGCAGAAGTCGCCGACCGTCTGCAGAGCCAATAGCTACAGACCTCCAAACTCCATGCGGCCTTCAGATTGGCGCAACAACAGCGCGTAGAGAGCTTCATGGAATGGGTTTCCATGGCCGAGCAGCTGCATCCAAGCCGCACATCACCAAGTGCAATGCAAAGCGTGGGATGCCGCCACTGGACTCTAGAGAAGTGGAGACGTGTTCTCTGGAGTGACCAATCACGCTTCTCTGAGATGAGATGATAATCTTTCTAAATGTATCTGTTGTAATGAAGAAGAAAACGCCAACATGCTGAGCGTCACCTGCCGTGATCCCCGGGGTGGGAGTCGGTGGCAGGGCGCTCTATATAATCGGTGTCCGCGGGGTCGGACAATTCACAGATCTCTGTCCCGTGAGGAGACCGAACTCAGACCTACAAAGTTTATATAAGAAACGTTTCGGCGTGTTTGGGAGCGGACGTCGCCCCCTCTGCGTCCTCAGCAAACCCTCCCCACCCCTAATTACATGTTGCACATGGTCCTCACCCTGATTATGGATGGTAATGGTGGGGTTCATCGCCGTGTGCTGTCCTCACCTCACCTGCCTGTATTGCTCATTCCATGAATAATATTTCCAATCGTAGATTTATAATGTATAATAACATATTTAACCCATTCATGACCTTTTTTTCTTTCTTTTTTTCTTTTAATTTTGTTGTTTACATGTTATAATCTACATTTTAGACACAACAATTATTTCATCCCCTCCCCCCCCCCAAACATTATATATTTTCTGAAAGCCAAGCCCCCTATGTAATAGCAGATAGTGTGTGACAGGTCCTCTTTATGGAGACATCAGGGGTCTTTCAGACCCCAAAGAAGCCGAGGAAGCAGAGAGCCAGGAGAAGAAGCTGGGGAAGCCGATCTAAGAGCCGGAGACGGTAACTAGTGACACCGGAAGTGATGCAATACACATCAATTCCGGGTCCAGTAATCGGAGGAGAGATCAGCAGCTGGAAGCCGCTGAATCTCTCTCCGATCAGTGCGGGTAGACCCGCCGAGCCAGCAGCGCCCTGCATCGCTCGCTCACTTCTCGATCTATCCCTGCAGAGAGCCGTGACGGTCACTCACAGCTCCCTGCAGGGATCCCTCCCCTGTCCGATCCTCCAGCGCTGACTGGCGGAACGGACGTGGGAGGGGGCGGGTACAGCTGGCTCTGCCTCTAGATAGGCAGAGCCAGCTGTCACTCATGCAGCTGGGTGGATTCAGACGGTATTTTCGGGATCCGTCCCGGCTGCGGTGTCTCAGTATACTACTATCTGTAGCTCGCGGTATACTGAGCTTTATGTGACGGGAGGACGCTAGTTTGTGTCCTCCCTTTACCCTTAGGAGAACTATGGGGAAAAGCCTTAACCCCATAGTTCTCCTTTAATTTTCAGGCCCCTGATCAGCCTGCCTTGGCAAGCAGACCCTAGGTAAGGCGCCATTAACATTCAGGTAAATGTGATAGTCACCAGCACTCCCAAGTGTTTCTTAAGCAAAATTCCTTTATGCCATGCATGGTTACATCACCATGTGTAGCCATGGTGGCCCTTAAAATTCAGACCCCTGATCAGCCCCCCTTAACATTCAGACTCCAGATCAGCCCCCATAATAAACGTAGTCCGATCCCTTAGCCGCACACCGGTTAGGGTGCCCCTGCTGACCCGTGTCCACTGTCAAAAGCACCTACAATGGGCACGTGAGCATCTGAACTGGACCACGGAGCAATGGAAGAAGGTGGCCTGGTCTGATGTAAATTTTGTCACTGACCAAGTCCACCCCTCCATGGAAACGGTACTCCCTGATGGCAGTGGTAGGATAATGCGCCCTGCCACCCTGCAACAATGGTTCAGGAATGGTTTGAGGAACACAACAACGAGTTTCAGGTGATGACTTGGCCTCCAAATTCTCCAGATCTCCATCCAATGGAGCATTGCAGAATGGGAGGCTCAAGGAAGGCCACACCGTGCACAGATACTTTGTACCACAAAATGTCTCCATCCGTGTGCGGGTTCAATCCCTTCTCTCTTCCCCGACAGGAGCCCATGGGCGAGGGCCTACGGACCTGCTACAAATACCTGAATGAGACCGGCAGGAGCTACGCCGCCGTCATCCAGGCCTTAGATGGCGAGCTACGGTGGGTGCGTTCTCCGGCTTAACCCCTCCATGCCTGCAATCTGTTGTTAAATATGATTTTGAGAATATTCTGTTTTTCGAGAATTCGATTATGAGAACTAGGAATTATTTTTCGCTTGAGCGTGGATGGATGTCATCAGATGGGGTCAACGTGGGCTAGAGCCTCGTGTCCTCTCCTACAATAGAGGGTTTTTTTTGTTTTAACTTTCCTTAAGAAGCCGAGCTGTCCAGCCAAAGGGGAAGTTAGAGGTTTGAGCCAAAATATTTAACACTGACCGGGTGCTTACTAGGGATGTCCCGATACCGATGCAAGGCATTTTCACAAGCACT
>NW_017307635.1:285348-296780 GCF_000935625.1 Nanorana parkeri
GTCATCGTGCACGAAACTGAGCGGATGGCTGGGCGGTCACGGAATCGCACACCACCGCCGATTGCGTTGGAAGTGCCATTATTTTCTGACGGCACTCCATTCGCGCCAATCAGATCGCACGGTTTTCCCGCCGCAATACCGCTTGGGCGGTCCCACACGATCACGGTTGAAAACATGAATTGGTTGTTATTGTTTTAAAACCGTCTTAAATTAAAGTTCTTCATCATCATAAAGAAATTGGCCTAAAATCATTAGTCTGTATTGGTTTGTTTTTAAATGTCACCTGTCCCTTTAAGAAAAAGTATCGGTAATTGGTATCGGCAAGTACATGAGGGGAAGTACTTGGTCTTATCGGTTAGTCCAAGTCCATCCAAATCTGCTAGTCCTTCTAATGCTACCCTCTCCCCAGGGTGACAATGCTGCTGCCCAAGGGAGGGGGGCTTCATTGCTTCTCCATAGAGCGGAGCCACCCCGAGACAGGAAGTGTGTTACTGGTTGGATCACCAAATGAAATAATAAAAGCCTAAAAAACTAAAACTAGTGCAGCCGCCACACCCAGGGACTGCTAAGCTGCGATATATTAACATTAGTCCGTAATAGAAGTCACCAGCACTCGATGATGTGTGCAAGAAGCAAAGCACTTTTTATTAAAACGTCGCATACGTCAACAGCCAATGTTTTGGGGCCACGCAGGGTCCCTTCTTCTGGGCGACATGAAGAAGGGATAGGAGGCTCAGCGGTGCGGGGAGGAGAGACGCCGGCCGCTCATAGCGCTCTTCTCCCACAGCGTTCGGCTGCCTGTCGTAGTTTTTCTCCTCCCCGCTGGGACACAGAGCAGCGCCCAGCGGGGAGGAAAGAATGGATGCGCCACTGCATCGGCACAAACATTTTCGACCGATCTGTTCCGGCGGCCGATATATCGGTGCATCCCTAATTAAAATATATTTTTGGGGGGAATTTGATACACTTTAAGGAGCTGTCCTTTGTCTGTGCTGCTTAGGAATGTGTGTTGTATCTTCTATCTGGTTCTGAGAGCTATGGACACTGTGGAAGACGACCCGACCATCAGTCTGGAGACCAAGATCCCCATTCTGGAAAACTTCCACACCTTCCTGTACCAGGCCGACTGGAGCTTCACGGACAGCAAAAAGAAGGATCGGCAGGTGCTGGAGGACTTCCCAACAGTGAGTAAAGTTAGGGACTTGTTTATGTGAACTGCGGATATTGAATTATTTTTCGTTTCAAAACATGTTTATTGGACCTTTCAGTAGATCAATTATTGGTGGCCAGTGAGGTCCCTGCCATCCATTGGAGGTCAGTGTGGTTCCTCCCATACATTGGAGGTCAGTGTGGTTCCTCCCATACATTGGAGGTCAGTGTGGTTCCTCCCATACATTGGAGGTCAGTGTGGTTCCTCCCATACATTGGAGGTCAGTGTGGTTCCTCCCATACATTGGAGGTCAGTGTGGCTCCTCCCATACATTGGAGGTCAGTGTGGTTCCTCCCATACATTGGAGGTCAGTGTGGTCCCTCCCATACATTGGTGGTCAGTGTGGTTCCTCACACACAATGGAGGTCAGTGTGGTCCCTCCCATACATTGGTGGTCACTGTGGTTCCTCACACACATTGGAGGTCAGTGTGGTTCCTCACACACATTGGAGGTCAGTGTGGTCCCTCCCATACATTGGAGGTCGTGGTTCCTCCCATACATTGGAGGTCAGTGTGGTCCCTCCCATACATTGGAGGTCAGTGGGGTCCCTCCCATACATTGGTGGTCAGTATCGCCACTCCCATGGGGGGCAATGAAGCCTGAAGAGTTATCTGTAAAAAAATAAACCAAGGCAACTGGACCTGCTGTATTTTTCTTGAAGATGTGTCGCTGGTCATCCGACCAGCTTTCTCCAATCAGAAGGACTTGTACAAAAATTATCTGGGGATAAATATGATGAATGTTGCTCCAATCCTATAATCTGTTTATGATTTACCTTCATGGGGGTCAGAGACCTCACGGAGGGTAAGGTGTTGATTGCATTTCCATGATCGGAGCTAGCAGGTGTTATTAATCACTTGCCGTCCGGAGCAATTTCTTACATTTGCGCACACATGATGATAAAATATGAATTTTTGCCTAGAGAACAGCTTCAGACCCCCAAACAATGATATATGTTCGGAAAGCTGAGGCCCTGTAGAATAAAAAAAATGCTGGTTGCAATTTTTTTTGTCGCACGGTTTTTGCGCAAACGTTTATCAAACCCGTATTTTTAGGAAAAAATAATCTAAATTAAAATTTATTGCGCAGAAACATGATATAATACTGATAATACTAATAATGGTATAATATAATTTTTTGGTCAAATATAAATGACGGGTAAATAGATACCAAACACGTCAAGCTTTAAAATTGCGTTCGCTCGTGAAACCGCAAAAAAAGTCAACACCCAAAAATTTCCCCTAGGGAACACTATAAACGCTTTTGCCGCTCATTAGTTTAGTGCTAACGGTGATTGATGGGCCGAGAATTATTGCTCTCACTCCGATGTTCGCAGCGATATGTAACATGTGTAGCGCAATTGTCGTTTTCGCACGTAGGCGCATCTGGCGCGTGTATGTGGATGGCGGGGCACTTTAAAAAAAAAAACTTTGCATTTTTTTATTTTTCTTATATGTTACTTTAATTTTTAAACACTCTTTTTTGTTTTTTTACACTAACCCTATTGCTATCACATAAAGGACTAACAAGCACCCTATGTAATAGCAGATAGGGTGTGACAGGTCCTCTTTATGGAGACATCAGGGGTCTTTCAAACCCCTAATGTCACCTAGGGATCCCAAATCAGCTGAGGAAGCAAAGATCTGTTTCCCCACCTTCATCTCCTGGCTCCAAGAGCCGGAGACTGTGCCCAGTGACACCGGAAGTGATGTAATACACTTCACTTCTGGGTCCAGTGATCGGAGGAGAGATGAACGGCTGGAAGCTGCTGATTCTCTCTCCGATCATTGCGGATATAGCCTCTCCCGGGCACCCGCATGGGGACAGAGGTGCTCAGGGAAGCAAACAGGGGCGGGTGGGGGAGGGCGCTGCATGTTACAAACGATCCGGCGGCTGCATAGACGCCGGAGCGCTTGTACGTTAACAGCAAAAGCCTGCTGTTAAAAGCGGTACCAAGAACACGGCTACTGCAGACGTATTGCGGCCCGGAAGTGGTTAAGCTGCTAAAGCAACTAATCGATGATGAGAATCGTTGCCAACAATTCTCATCATCGTTTATAATCGATTCGTTGTTGCCGCCCTAATTGGTAGTCAGTAGAGAAGGGCTTCCATACATTGGTCATCCAAGAACAGCCTCTCTTACTTTGATGGTCATGTAGTGATCCTTACATGGGTCATTGGTGGCGAGTGCCCACGCCTCCCTCCATTGGTGGCGAGTGCCCGCGCCTCCCTCCATTGGTGGCGAGTGCCCGCGCCTCCCTCCATTGGTGGCGAGTGGTGTGTTTTTTTTCTAAAGACTTATTATTATTATTTTGTTCTCAGATCTCTCGAGAGTTTAGGAACTTGGCTGTGGTCTACCAGGAGGTGATTATCGATGCCATTCGGAGGGTGGCACAGGGGATGGCGGAGTTCCTGCAGAAAGAAGTGGAGTCCGTACAGGACTGGGACGAGGTGAGAAATGACCTCTCTAGTACAGAGAACATTCACAATATTTGCTTCCTTCTTCCAAACTCCCATCTTCTTCTTCTTCATCGCTCGATCTTACACCCAATGAGAATTACTCGGAGAGCGGACGCTTGTTCGGTGTTTCACAGCCATTCACCTATGAAATGCTACGTACTGAGGGCTGTGTGAGGTCTGAGGCCTTATCTTAGATTAGCCGAGTTGTGGGAGTTGATGACTTGGGGGGTCTAATCACTAAGCTGCCGTAGGCAGGCGAGTGACCTAACCAACCCCAAGCGAAATGAGCTGAACGCTGTTCGGCTATTCACTTCAGGCTGATACCAGCTGTATATCGGCTGGAATCAGCCGTACATCGGGCGGCTTCGGGTCGGCCAAACATGCTCAGCATGTTCGGCCGACCCGAAGTGCAGAAGGACATCTGGATCGGCTAAGCCGAACCTCCGGCAGGCTACTCGCTGCCGTTCGCCTATTCTCATAGATGCCCGAACGGCATTCGGCTCGGCTGTTCTGCCCTGTACCTCTGTGGAACCGAGCAGAATAGAAAAACAGTTAAAAAAAGTAGAAAACGATTGTGCGGAGCTCGCAGTGACAGCTAGCTCCGCCCAACTGTTTTCTATTGACCGGGCGGTTCTGCTGTTGTCAAAAAAAAGAACACACCATAGGAATGCATAGCTAGATTCCTATTTGGCTATTTCACTTTGCAACAGCCAATAGCAAACTAGCTATTGCACCCGCCCTCTGCTGCTGTCAATCACCACAGGGGGACCTGATGGAGAACTGTAAAGTCTTTAAAAGAGAACTATGGGGTCAGTGTTTTTCCCCATAGTTCTCCTCAGGGAGTACATAAACCAGCGTCCTCCCGTCACCCAAAGCTCAGTATACCGCGGCATACTGAGACCGCCGCAGCCGGGACCGATCCCGACATTACTGTCAAGATCCACCCCGCTGCGTGATTGACAGCTGGCTCTGCCTATCTAGAGGCCGAGCCAGCTGTGCCCGCCACCTCCCCCGTCCGTTCCGCCAGTCAGCGCTGGAGGATCGGGGCGGGGAGGGGGGGAAATCCCTGCAGGCAGGGCCGGATTTACTCTCCCTGCTGCCCCAAGGCCAGGTTCCGCAATAGGCCCAATCACATGTAAAGGAACAATCGGCTGCCTCACTCTACATTTAGTCCTGCTTGTGCAAAGCAGGACTAAATGTAGAGAGGGCAACTTACCGCCCGACGCCCGCAACTTCCCCACAAGGACACCGCTGCCGCCCCTCTGCGCCCTGCCGCCCCGAGTCCGGGCCTCGGTGGCCCTGTGGAGAATCCGGGCCTGCCTGCAGGGAGCCGTGAGTGACAGTCACGGCTCTCTGCAGGGAGATGATTGAGAAGTGAGCGAGCGCCGGTATGTGTTCTCTCACTTCCCAATCTACTGAGCCGACCTGTGACAGTCTCATTGTCACAGGTCGGCTAGAACTATGAGGTGAGTGGAAATCACCCACCTCATAGTTCTCCTTTCATGACGTGCGGGGGGACTATGAACAAACAGTGTGAGACGTGAAGGGGGCTTTACATAGGCAGTAGAGGGTTCTGGCAGCTATAAAATAGGATACAAAGGCTGTTGATACAAAGGCCGGCCCGGAGCTTTCCATCTTAAGGCTAAAAGTGATGATTTATGAAATGTTCATCTTTAATAAAGTTTTAAAAATGTGATTTTTTTTTTTTTTAAATAAAAAACATACAAATGAAATCCATGAACATCTCCAGACGTTTCCTCTCAGGTCTTTCGTCTTTTTCCCCCCCTCAACCACAGTACTGTTACTATGTTTCGAGTTCATTGACGAGGGGCCTGTCGGTAATGTTTGGTATCGCAGGGCTGGAGGGCCCCATTGTAGGAGAGGACACGAGGCTCTCCAACTCCATGGGTCTGTTCATGCAGAAGACCAACATCATCCGTGATTACCTGGGAGACCAGCTGGACGGCCGAGAGTTCTGGCCCAAAGAGGCAAGTCCCAGTCTTCTGCCCAATGCTAGCGGTCAGTAGGTAAAATTTCAGTCGTTTTGGGTGGGGTTAGTATTTAGGATGAACATGTGGCCAGGACACGGACATTCAGATATTTACCTATGCTCAGCAAGCAGTAAGCATTCTATGAAACAAGCCCCTGCTGACCTCTGTAGCTGTAGGCGCCGTGGAGAAATTCATCAGAGGCAATACAATGGCAGCTCCTCTATCTGCGTTTCCTCTGGCCGCAGGGACTTGGCAGCCCTCCAGCCTTCTTATCAGAGGAGGACTAGGAAACCCAAACCCAACCGCAGAGGAGTCAGGAAATTGGTGACCAAGTACATCATTGGCTATTTCCTGTATGTTACTGATTGAAATCTGACTTCAGAGTCTCCTTTGTGATCTTTGAGAATGAATTACGCAACAGTGCCTGCAGCTGGTCAGTGATGGAAAGCTTCGCTGCTTGTTGAGAATATGGAAATGCTTTCATGTCCATCGCCCAGATACAATCTCCAAGCAGATATCAAAGACTATTTATAGCCCATGAGACGGTTTATGACGGGGCCCTTTATAGCCCACCAGACTGTTTATGAGGGGACCCTTTATAGCCCACCAGACTGTTTATGAGGGGACCCTTTATAGCCCACCAGACTGTTTATGACGGGGGCCCTTTATAGCCCACGAGAAGGTTTAGGACTGGGCCCTTCATAGCCCACGAGACGGTTTAGGACGGGCGCCCTTTATAGCCCGCTAGACGTTTTAAGCCGGGGCCCTTTATAGCCCGCTAGACGTTTTAAGCCGGGGCCCTTTATAGCCCGCTAGACGTTTTATGACGGGGCCCTTTATAGCCCACAAGATGGTTTATGAAGGGGCCCTTTATAGCCCACTATACGGGTTTATGACGGGGCCCTTTATAGCCCACTATACGGGTTTATGACGGGGCCCTTTATAGCCCGCGAGACGTTTTAGGACGGGGCCCTTTAACCACCAGACTGTTTATGAGGGGACCCTTTATAGCCCACCAGACTGTTTATGAGGGGACCCTTTATAGCCCACCAGACTGTTTATGACGGGGGCCCTTTATAGCCCACGAGAAGGTTTAGGACTGGGCCCTTCATAGCCCACGAGACGGTTTAGGACGGGCGCCCTTTATAGCCCGCTAGACGTTTTAAGCCGGGGCCCTTTATAGCCCGCTAGACGTTTTAAGCCGGGGCCCTTTATAGCCCGCTAGACGTTTTATGACGGGGCCCTTTATAGCCCACAAGATGGTTTATGAAGGGGCCCTTTATAGCCCACTATACGGGTTTATGACGGGGCCCTTTATAGCCCACTATACGGGTTTATGACGGGGCCCTTTATAGCCCGCGAGACGTTTTAGGACGGGGCCCTTTATAGCCCACGAGAAGGTTTAGGACGGGGCCCTTTTATAACTCACTAGACGGTTTATGACGGGGCCCTTTACGACAGACCTCATTAGAAGTCTTTTGAAGACCATCTAGTTGAGGTTTATGACATCCCTGCATTCTTTCTAACTGGCCCTTGTAATGTCAGA
Organism: Nanorana parkeri; assembly: GCF_000935625.1. Classification (NCBI taxonomy): domain Eukaryota; kingdom Metazoa; phylum Chordata; class Amphibia; order Anura; family Dicroglossidae; genus Nanorana; species Nanorana parkeri. The sequence goes on from NW_017307635.1 coordinate 292,557, forward strand.
TGTGTCACCTCCTCTGGTTGCATAGCACAGTCGTGAGATTTAAATCTGACTTGCGAAGCCTGGAGAAAATGAGGGTGACGCTGCGTTCAGTGAAAGGGTCTCATTAGAACCATTTGAGTTTTAAAGTAAGCCGTGACAGATCTTGATCGCCCTTCACTCTCCATCTCATGGGTTTGGCCAGCTTGCAAGTTTTCAGAGACGGAACGGCCCTAATCCGGGAGAAGGGCCCCCGGAATTCTGATCACATGGCTTTGAATCCTCCGGAAGGAAAGACTGACCAGTCCTGTGTCTGAGCTCTGTGGGTTGGAACAGGTTCCAGATTGACCTACAGCCAGCAGCTGATGTCTGTGGCTCTGCTTGTACTAGGTGTGGAGCAGATACGGGAAGAAGCTGTCTGACCTCGCCAAGCCAGAAAACATTGTGCCGGCCGTGCATTGCCTGAACGAGCTCATCACCAACGCCATGCAACATGCGCCCGACGTCCTGCTTTACCTGTCCCGACTGCGAAACCAAATCGCGTTCAAATTCTGCGCAGTCCCGCTGGTGAGCCAATCAACCGCTGCGCCCGTATCAGAAAATAATTGGTAGTATTTAGTGGTTCTGTAGCCAATGAAAAGGGATTTCTGTCCAAGTCGTAGGTGGGCTTTAACCTCTTGATGGCCGCAGTCAGGGGCGTAACTAGAAATCACAGTGCCCCATAGCAAAATATTTTATGGGGCCCCGTTATTGCTAGTTATGCCCCTTGCAGAGCCCACCTGACATACCAAACAGCCCACCTGAGAGTCCAAACAGCCCACCTGAGAGTGACCCTGTTGTGCCCACCATAGACTCTCTATGGTGGGCTCTGCAGGGTCTCAGATAGGCTGCACACCTCTTACCTGTCAGGGCTGTCCGCTTCCGTGGTTGCAGGGCCCCGCCTCCTCTTCCGTGGTTGCAGGGCCCCGCCTCCTTTTCTATCGACGGGCCTCCTCTTACATCACTGGCTCTTAGGTCACCAGCCCGGGCCGCGCCTCCTCCTTCACTGCGAACGCCGGCCTCTTCGGCAGAAGCTGCTGGCTGTCACTGACACCGCTCCTCAGCGGCTGTTCTTCTTCACCGCCGCTGCTGAGCTGTGTCAGTGACAGCCAGAACCCTGATATGCCATAGCGACCCAGGCGGCCCACACGGCATCAGAGGGATGCTCCGGCTGGGCCCCATAGCCGCCGTCTGGGTCGCTATGGCGATTGTTACGCCACTGACCGGGGGGGGGTTAACCCCTTAAGGAACAAGGCCTTTTTTTTTGTTTTTTGCACCCATGTTATAATCCACATTTTAGGCCTAAAATAAATGACCTAAAACCCCCCCAAACATTATATCTTTTCTGAAAACCAAGACCCTGCAGAATAAAATGGCGGCAGTTGCAAACTTTTATGTTGCACCACATTAGCGTAACGTATAATCAAACCCAAAAATGTAGTGAAAAATGCACTGAAGTTAAATTAAGTGCCCCCCAAACACAATTTAAAACCATTTTTTTTCCGTACAATATAAAAGGCGAGGTTACAACGAGTAAATAGATACCCAACATGAATTCAGTACCCCAAAAAGTCCATAGACGACGCTTTAAAAGCCCCCCACAGGTCATGAGTTTAGAGATACGCGTAAATACTGGCCCTAGAATTATTGCTCTCGCTCCAGCGTGCGCGGCGGTGCCCAACATGTGCAGCGCAATCGTCGTTTTCATACGTAGGCGCACCCGACGCGTGTTTACGTGAAGACACGTGGGGGCAGGGGCTTTTAAAAATAAAAACGGCTCGTTTACCGAATCGTAGAAGCGATCTGGCTTTTACTGAGACACAGGTCCAGCCTCCCTCTGCCCTGGACCGCCCTGTTCTGGGCATACTGTCTGATAGGGGTTCCTAGAACACAAATTAGAACTGGAATTAGAATTCTTTTGGCAGTAATACAATTTGCATAAACCTATTAGATAAAATGTTGTAGACAAATTCCCAGAAACATACTGTGTGTCGCTGTAACATTGTATCGTGATAACCATTGGCTGTGTTTTGTGTGTTGAGGTGATGGCTGTCGCCACGCTGGCCGCCTGTTACAACAACCAGCAAGTGTTTAAAGGAGTGGTGAAGATCCGGAAGGGCCAGGCTGTGACTCTGATGATGGACGTTACAGACATGACGGCAGTGCGCTCCGCTATGCGTCAGTACGCCGAGGAGGTACGGATTGTCTCCCTACATTGTGACCCTTGTATGATGGGGGGGAAGGGGCTTAGGCTGGAGACACACTATATTGCCAAAAGTATTGGGACGCCTTTACACGCACATGAACTTTAATGGCATCCCAGTCTTAGTCCCATAAGGTTCAGTATTGGGTTGGCTCCGCCCTTTGCGCTATAACAGCTTCAACTCTTCTGGGAAGGTGTACACAAGGTTTAGGAGTGTGTCTATGGGAATGTTGGACCATTTGTGAGGTCAGGTACTGATGTTGGGGGAGGGGCTCGCAGTCTCCGCTCTAATTCATCCCAAAGGTGTTCTATGGGGTTGAGGTCAGGACTCAACCCCATAGAACAGGTCCTCTTTATGGTTCCTCCGCCCCAAACTCCCCCATCCATGTCTTTATGGACCTTGCTTTGTGCACTGGTGCGCAGTCATGTTGGAACAGGAAGGGGCCACCCCCAAACTCCTCCCCCAAAGTTGGGAGCATGAAATTGTCCAAAATGTCTTGGTGTGCTGATGCCTTAAGTGTTCCCTTCACTGGAACTAAGGGGCGGAGCCCAACCCCCGAAAGAAAAAACCCCAACCCCCCAAACTTTACACTTGGCACAATGCAGTCAGGCAAGTACCGTTCTCCTGGCAACCGCCGAACCCAGACACGTCCATCGGATTGCCAGACAGAGAAGCGTGATTGGTCACTCCAGAGAACACGTCTCCACTTCTCTAGAGTCCAGTGGCGGCGCGCTTTACACCACGGCATCCCACGCTTTGCATTGCACTCGGTGATGTAAGGCTTGGATGCAGCTGCTCGGCCATGGAAACCCATTCCATGAAGCTCTCTACGCACTGTTGTTGTGCCAATCTGAAGGCCGCATGGAGTTTGGAGGTCTGTAGCTATTGACTCTGCAGACAGCTGGCGACTTCTGCGCAATGTGCGCTTCAGCATGCACTGACCCCGCTCTGTCATGTGACATGGCCTACCACTTCCTGGCTGAGTTGCTGTTGTTCCCAGTTGCTTCCACTTTGTTATAATACCAGTAACAGGTGACGGCGGAATATTTAGTAGCCAGGAAATGTCACGGATGGACTTATTGCGCAGGTGACAACCTATCACGGTACCACGCTTGTAGTCACTGAGCTCCTGAGAGCGACCCATTCTATCACAAATGTTTGTAGAAGCGGCTGCATGCCGAGGGGCGTGATGTTATACACCTGTGGCTGTGGAGGGGATTGGAACACCTGAATCCAATGATTTGGAGGGCTGTCCCAATACTTTTGGCAATATAGTGTATTTCCTGATCACACCCCAAATGTATGAGGATCAGGCTGGTAAGTGGAACATCTACAGATCAACCTCTATCAGTGCTATTCAGTGGCCCTTGTCACACCTGCGGATGGGAGCCGATCACATGATCGCGCAGCATGTGCGAATACTTGCGAACGGCCGCGAACAGTTGTGGGCAGTGGCAGCCGTCATTGTTTTGCACATCACCTCCAGCAGATCATACCAGTCTCACAGGAATGTCTGGCATTCATGCGATTTGTCCCATTAGCAGGCGTGAATGGGGCCTTAACCACCTCCCGTCCGCCAAACGTTCGGAAACAGCCGGACGGGAGCCTTCTGGATGCGGGTGGGCGTCTGTAAACGTCCTTCGTGCCCCCGCGGAGCGGGAAACAGCCAGTGATGACTGTTTACATACAAGCAGTCCAGCGTCTGTAAAGACGCCCGATCGCTTGTTTGATGCACCACAATCCACTGGGTGGAGTTATGTTTACCTTAATTGACAATCTGTCCAAAGAAAGGTTAAAGATCTCAGGACTGGTGTTCCGCTTTGTATGTCAATGAGAGGAAACTTCGTCCCATTCTACTTTCACTTTAAATTGTTTAGAATAGTTTGCAGTCTGCCCCCCCAAAAAAAAACAAAAAACGCCACACCTAAATGTGTTAGAAATGTTTCTTTTATTATTTTTTTTTTATTCATGTTGTATGAATGGGAACACACAACATATAGAGGGG
>NW_017307635.1:296902-302547 GCF_000935625.1 Nanorana parkeri
CTGCAAAAGGGGAATTACATTAACTACCTCCCGGCTGGCCGTTGTAAAAAAAAAAACTGCCGGCCGGGAGCTCTCTAGATCTGAGTGGGCGTCTTTAGATGTCCGCTCAGCCACGCCCACTCGCGCGCGCAGGCAAACACCGACAATTTAAAAACAGCCACCGATGCCTGTTAACATACATCGCTTGTATGAGCTGCCAGCCAGTGTGTCGTCCCCTCCCGTTGTCACGCTGGTCCCGGGCTCCGCTGTGCCTGGTGCGAGCCCGGGACCAGCATAGTGCCCCCGTCACAGGGGGATCAGAGGGAGGTCGGTACATCACTTCCGCATTCCTGTGTCACTCTCCCAGCTTCAGAAGCTGGAGAGAAGCTGATGAAGCAGATCTGTGACTCAGTTCTATGCTCCATGGTAGTAATCTCCTGGGGGGCCCAGAGGATTATGGTGCTGGAGCCCTTCCGTGGACCCCCCAATGCAGCCAAGATCTTGGCATATATCGGTATTGCCTGCCACAAATCCAGACCCAAACTGGTGCTGGGACAACTTAAAGTGCTCCTCTACTTTGCCCATGTGGGTCAGGTTTACTTTCTAGAGGCATGTGTTGAAGCGCGCGCGTACACACGTGTACACACACACACACACACACACACACACACACACCCACACACACACACGCTTGGACAGTAGTCACAACTCTCCTCCATACTTGGGAGTACCTCCAACAGCTGAAGGGAGATTTGTACTGCTGAGGACGTTTTGCTACGCATTGGACATCACAGGTGTAATATCAATTTATAGAGGGACTCAAGATCAATAGAACGCTTTGTAATCTGCCATACAGGAATAAACTACTTTGGCTTAGACTCTGTCTTTGCATTGCCTGGGGATCTTGACGAGTCAGCAAATTCACTGTACTGTCTGTTCACAATGGGTCTCACATGTCTGTTGTGGAGAAGGTGACATTTGAAATGGAACACTTCCAGGTGTAAGTACAGATCCATACGGCGTGCAGGTCATATTGGGCCGCTCCCGCAAAGGACAGGTGCATCTTAGGTGAGCATATGGCCGCGCCCAGCCGTAGAGAAGAACAGGCTGCTGCGTACAATCACAAGCAGCACCTGTCCTTCCCCGATATGGCCAAGCACACCGCTCGGATCTGTATGGGCCAGCTTCGTGTGAATGAGGCCTAAGCATGTGTACCTCTCCTCCTCCCCCCACCTGCTCCGGAAGGACTCTAGGGGGTCTATTCACAAAGCTGCCGAAGGATCTGGCCGTAGCTTCGGCCGATCCTTCGGCTAGCTTCGGCCCCAGGACCCCTTCGGTTCAGGAGAACCGAGGGGGTGCTGTACGGGCTATTCACAATAGCCCGTACAGCTCCCGATCACGGCCGAGCAGCTCAGTCGAGCGCTGAGCCGTGCTGAAAGCCGAAGCTGGCCGAGCGGCCGGCCATTGGCCGGCCGACAGCCTGCTTCTGACAGCTGGGCGGAGCCAGCCGTGATCTTACGGCTGGCTCCGGCCACTTGCAGTGAGATCAGCGTCCCTGGTTACCTGCTAACCAGGGACACTGATCTCCAAACAGCAAACTCTCCCTGGCGCCCCGGGAGTCTCCCGCTCCCGGCCGCCAAGGAGAGAAACAGTGCTGTCTTTTTTTTTCTTTATTCTGACACGATCGATGTCAGAATAGAAAAAAAAAAGATTTTTCCCATTGAAAAGCATTGGGACATTACTATTGGCTATTTCAATTTGCAATAGCCAATAGTAAACTAGCATTGTACCCGCCCTCTGCTGATGGACCTGATGGGGAACTGCAGCAGAGGGCAGGTACAATGCTAGTTTACCATTGGCTATTGGAAATTGAAATAGCCAATAGGAATGTCCCAATGCTTTTCAATGGGAACATTTTTTTTTTCTCTATTCTGACATCAGAATAAAGAAGAAAAAAAAAAGACACATCAGTGTTTCTCTCCTTGGCGGCCAGGAGCGGGAGACTCCCAGAGCGCCCGGGAGAGTTTTTTTCTTTTTTTTGACAGTAGCAGAGCTGCCGGAAAATAGGAAACTATTGTGCGGAGCTAGCTGTCACTGCTAGCTCCGCACAATCGTTTTCTATTTACTTTTTTACCTCTGTTCTGCTCGGTACCTCTGAGGGACCCAGCAGAGCCAAATGCCACTCAGCGGCATTCGGCTATTCACTCACTGCTGTTCGGCATCTATAAGAATAGCCCGAGCAGCAGTGAGTAGCCTCCCGGAGGTTCGGCTCAGCCGATCCAGATGTTGGATCGGCTGAGTCGAAATCCTTCAGCACTTCGGGTTGGCCGAACATGCTGAGCATGTTCGGCCGACCCGAAGCGAGCCGATGTACAGCTGAAATCAGCCGTACCATCCTGAAGTGAATAGCCGAACAGTGTTCGGCTCACTTCTGATCGGTCATTCACTCGGCTGCCCTCGGCAGCTTGGTGAATAGACCCCTTATAGTAATTGTTCATGTTTGCATGTGAATTCTACAGCATGGTGTTAATTCTTATCCTACTCAGACCTGTTCTTACAAAGCCATTTACCCTTATAGTAGTACCAGCACTCAGGAGCAATTCTAGTTAAACTCCTTCCTGCATTCTGTTTGAAGTGGAACTATGGCAGGGGGGGGGGGGGGGGCAACCAATGCAGTCGCCAAGTCTCGACCAGTAAGCCACAGCTTGGTTTTAATTTATACTTTAAACCAGAATGCACTCCATGGGACAGCTCTGACTTCACACCACAGCCTCTATTTTATGAATGGGCCCTTAACCTTCACACGGCTGTTTTTAAAAAATAGGCCACATTGTGCATACCCCCTAGTGGCATATAATGGTCAGAACATCCCTCACACTCCACCGATATCCTTTCCCAGGCCAAGCTGTCCAGCAGTGGACAGAAGCATTCAGATGGCTGCTGCGGCGCTAGAACTGAAGGTGGTTAGAAGACACAGGCCAGAGAGGCAAACCTAACACATTTTATTGCGTCTTTTATTGAGTCTTGCATTAGGATTTGGAGGCCAACAGGGTCTAAGGCCTTGGTTCTCAATGGTGGTGGGTCATGACCCAAAAGTGGGTCGCAACCCTGTGTGTGTGTGTGTGGGGGGGGGGGGCGCCTTCCACCTCTCTAGCCTTCCCCTAGCGCAGCACTGCCAGTTCTCATGCCAAGCAAAATATGCTGCCCGGTGCCAAACGTCAGCTTGAGGTGGGGTGGGCTGGAGCTATAGCCACTAGGGAGCACCATCCACATGTGCAGTGCTTACACCTCCCTCACGTGTCCTGTAGAGGTGCCTGGACCAAAGTGACATCACATTCTGGCTCCTGGGATCCCTACAGGACATGCTGTACAAACAATGCACATCTGTCTGGTGCTCTGTCACAGCAGCCCAGGCTGAGGAACCACTCTAGTGCCATCGAGGTAGGGGGACTGCGTGCAGTGGCGACTCTAGGAACAATATGTAGGGGGGGCACATAAGATACAACAGTCAAATCTGGGGGGGCACTAATAATTTTCATTGCATGTCGCAACCGCTAGGCACCGATGAGCTGATTTAATTGCGGATGGCATCGGCACCCCGCGTTTGCGACATTTAGTCCAACGCCGCCCACAATCCCGCATACCACAACTGCCAGGCGCTGATGCCATTCGCTATTTAATCTGCTCTCGACGTCCGGCAGTTGTGGAATACAGCATGGACTGACTGGCAACAAGTACAACCCAGAGGCCCATGATAACTTCCCCCACCTGCGCCGACAGTGACCGAGCAGCACGAGCCGCAGCCGCGGTCACAGCAGCTCTGCCTGCTTCTGACACCGCTGATTCTTTCCCACACTCCCCAGCCCCTGGACTCACACAGCGGGCCACGGACTGAGTCCCCATTCCTGTGGTTGCTCTTTTCCCCCCCCTTTTCTTCCTCGCCCACAGCCACCTCTCCCCGTGTGGATGCACATCCCCTGGCTCACCAGGTCCAGGTAGATACCACGGATGACCCGATCCTTTGCACCGGCCGTCCATTCTCTGGTCCCGTGAAACGAAACATAAGTGCTTTTTCCTCAGCTATCCTTTGTTTTTTCACCCAGTGCACCCATTGTCACACTATTCTCCTGTCATTTTCCCTGGGTCTCCCGACCCGGTCAGTTAGCCCACCCAGTGTTGCGCCCTTTTGGGTTTTTTTGTTTCAAGTTTGCAGATACACAGGCACTCCTCCTGGGTTTCAGGGCTGCACACGATCTAGGGTCATACACTGTCCACCCCCTTCTTATCATTACAAGAGCGCTGTTTGTACGTTTTGTACTTTTGGCATCCATGTAACACTAGTGTGAATGGTCGGGTGATATGCAATTGCCCCCCTGTAGTGACGCCTATGACTGCGTGGACCTAAAAACATTTTTGGAGTGCATGTGTGAGAGATTGTGTATGTATGTCAGCGTCTTTGAGGGCCCTTTTGCACTAGTACAGTGCATTAAACTGTACCACACAAATCGTACCTAGCTACCTAGTGTGGGAGGTGTGCTGCATTGCCAGTCATTTGAATGGTACCCCAAACACAGTTTGTGCACCCGCACGCATGGTACCCCAATGCCATACGTTCCATTGCAGTGCGGCTTGGGTCGCAATTTAAAGGACAAATGTGGGTCCTGAGGCTACACAGGTTGAGAACCACTGGTCTAAAGCATGTATAGTTGTGCACACATGAAAAAAAAGAAACAAGGGACATAAAAAAGGAAGACAAGGCATTTTATTGGCAAACAAAAAGTTACATTTAGATTTTTTTTTTTAAACTAAAACCTTAAAACCCACCCAGATAATCTTGTCTATAAAATCGATCAGCTTATTCAATAAACGCAGAACCAGATCACACAATAGGCAGCTGGAGGACCCTGGCCAGGTTATTGAGCAGACTCCCGATCAGGATTCTTCCCTTCAATAGAACATGAACATAAGGTGGTGACACGATCAGCTTTGCAAATACCATTGTCCATTATGTTGCTTTCCATGTCAAGAGTCGGCGTCATATACGAAATCCAACAAACATTATGTGTAATAACGAACATTAGAGTGCACATTCCACATTGTAGGAGCCTTAATGGGGTGCAGCAACACCAATGGACAGCCTTCCATGTATTTTGTTGCAAGCAAGACACATGGAAGGCTCTGTCGGAGGATTCCATAGACAGAGGTAATAAATCAAGCGTATATAACCTAAAAGACTATTGGTGGAACTTCCAACCCGGCAGCGCATACAGCTACTGTGGGGCCTTCTACTCGTTTCCTCTCCTTAATCTTTTCCCACACAGCAAGCTCTGTATAGAAGGAGTAGTTACTGGGAAAGTTGGGATGTGGACTGCCAACAGCCCCATAGAACAACCTGTGTTGACCTCACACGCTGGAAATTCTTGCTGAAGGCCTTAAGGCAGTTCCTATACCTACTGTAGACACTTACAGATCCTCCTGGCATCAAACCAAAAAAGTTAAACCATCTCCCATGAAGGACAATGGAACAGAAGCACAAAACCCGTAATGATCATTTACAAAGCTGACCATCTCACGGACCTGCCTTACAATATATAAACTGTTAGATGGGAGGGGGTTCTTTAATATCCTTGTGAAGGTGGATAGTAGTGGTGTTGGGGGTGGGGGGG
>NW_017307635.1:302614-305216 GCF_000935625.1 Nanorana parkeri
GGGGGGGGGCAGTTGGAGAGAGAAGGGGTACTGGAAATAAAATTTGGCTATAAAAAGAAAACCAGTTGCAGTGCAAAATTCAACGTTTCAGAGCAGCACTGTACACAATTGGTGACATTGTTTGCCACATGCTAGAACCCTGAATGGCTGGCACGGTCTTAGTTGGCATCTCTTGTTTGTGAAGCCCTTTTGGCAAGCAGATGGGCCCATTGACCAGGTGAGACAATCCCTCTTCTATGCAATCATCTGCAGCTACAAATTACACACAGCCATACAATCCCATTATGTGCGTTCAGATAAAACAGTCCATTAACAATGATGCAATTAAAATAAAAGTTGTTTCTGCTAAAAGTTTTGGAGTAAAAAGGCAACTGGAGGCTTGAAGAGGAACTGGATGGGAGATTAATCTTTGGGAACTCCAGCGACTATTTCGGACTCTATTCCACAATGATCCTTTCCACGCAGAATCTTGAAGTAGCCTGTTGGTAGTAAAGCAGAAATAAAGTTTGAGAACATAGAAAGTTGTGTAACCCCGATAAGCGGTTTCCACAAAGTTCATTCTGGATATGGCCACAATTCGGGTGCTGTGCTTCTAAATGACTAGGAATGAACAGATACCGAAAATTCCAGTATCGGGAATTGGGCAGCGAGTCATTACATGCTGCCCGGCAAGCCGGCTCCATGCTCCCTTGTCACTAGTTGGAGCATGGAGACTGCCTCCCGGCCAATCAGAAAGCTGAGCAGGGTGTAATAAGTCACCACCCAGCTTCCTGATTGGTTAACAGGCAGTGAGTCATTGCCCACCCTAGCTTCCTGATTGGGCAGAAAGCCGGCTCCATGCTTCGTCACCTGGTGCTGAGGTAGCATGAAGACTGCTTCCCAAGGAAGGCGGGTGGCGAGTCATTGCATGCTGCCCGGCTTAAAATGGAACTTCTGGTATCAGAGCAGCGAAAAAAAAATAAATTACCAACCATATCTCCCATGGTCACTTTGGCTCATCTCCTCTTGATCAGACTGCAACCCTCATTTGGGAGAAATGGTCAACATTTGCATAGTAGAGTGCCCAGGGTTTGAGGACACCTTGGTGCTCTGAAACCAACCAGCTAGGGTCACCTTCAAGGTAAGGTAAGCCTACAATTTGAAGGAGCAAACAAATGCAACTGCTAAACAATGTGAGCATATTGAAAACTATGAAGGTCATGGATTTAAGAAGCCTGCATACAATTCAATTGTACAGCAAGGTTAAAAAAAAAACTATGACAACCCAAATACATTTGTGTTGTCTGCAGCTGCACCTCAGTAGCTACGTCGATGGCCTCTTATGTTAAGGAAACCCAGGTCTTCCTTGATCGAATGACACCACAATATGGACAAAAATGTTAGACCAGGCATTGGATCATACCTTTATCACCCCAGTCTGTATTCCAGGAGTTGGCACACAGCCAGTATGGAGTTCCATTTTCCACTCCCCAGCCAAGGATTTTAATAGCGTGACCACCAATTTCTTCTCCAGTGACGTGCTGGTATACACCTAGGACAAGACAGGACAAGGCAAATCAATCTATGGTCATTAGTCAAATACACAGGTTAGACAACATTACAGACTTGGGGGGCCTTTCACAAAAGTCTCATCCCGTTACACCTCATTTTCTAGCTTCTCAGAAGAGGGATGTAAAATGTTTGCGGCTTGGCTGACATGTGTCTCCACCGAAACATACCAGGCCACAATCTCAACCCAGTGGCTTGAGGTTTGTGGGCAGGAGGGAAGTTACGATTTAAAATAAGGGGCCCCCTCAGATCGCCACATTAATGAGTAGGAGGCATATGGTTGTAAGCGGGTTTAGGGTGTGGCGGCTTCACAGAGGGAATCACACGTAATTGACTTTTAACAAGATAACGTTTATTACCGGAGGGCCGGTAGTATGAAGAATATTTACAATAGTAAAGCAAACAGTTTCACTCCAGGCATGGAGACGCAGGTACACAGTACAGTCACTTCAGATGTAAGCGGTAGTGGGATTCGTTAGCACCCTTGACACTTCCCACGGACTGGCACAGTCTAAACCCAAGCACACAATACGTATCTGTAAGGCTGATAGCACTTTACCCGGAAGCAGCGATATTCGTTCCGTACAGGGAGATAGGAGTCTGGCACACTCTTCCCGCACTCACAGCGGAGACACTGGTTTGGTTATAAACACCTGGGAGTCTTTTCATCCGACCCGGATTACCGATACAGGACTCCGTAGGAACCCTGAACTATCCCTCACAGGCTGGAACACTCTCCCTGCACTTTCCTGACTCTCCCTCACAAGCGGGTCTCTGTCCCTGTCTGCATCCACACGTGTTATGACTACAAACGTGGTTGTCTTTCCTATATAAGATAACCACCCCAAAATGGCCGACCAAATCTCCGAGATTTCCTGTCCAATCAGGACACCAGGCTTCTCCAAAATGGTGCTGGAGACATTGTAGAGGCTAAACAGTGCTGAACATATTTACATATAAACATATCAAAATCACTGAAAGTAGTTATATACACTTATTAACCCACTTTATCCTGCAGCCAGCTAGGCTGCCCTGTCACTGGCAACTGCCTACA
>NW_017307635.1:308112-318638 GCF_000935625.1 Nanorana parkeri
CAGGTACACAGTACAGTCACTTCAGATGTAAGCGGTAGTGGGATTCGTTAGCACCCTAGACACTTCCCACGGACTGGCACAGTCTAAACCCAAGCACACAATACGTATCTGTAAGGCTGATAGCACTTTACCCGGAAGCAGCGATATTCGTTCCGTACAGGGAGATAGGAGTCTGGCACACACTTCCCGCACTCACAGCGGAGACACTGGTTTGGTTATAAACACCTGGGAGTCTTTTCATCCGACCCGGATTACCGATACAGGACTCCGTAGGAACCCTGAACTATCCCTCACAGGCTGGAACACTCTCCCTGCACTTTCCTGACTCTCCCTCACAAGCGGGTCTCTGTCCCTGTCTGCATCCACACGTGTTATGACTACAAACGTGGTTGTCTTTCCTATATAAGATAACCACCCCAAAATGGCCGACCAAATCTCCGAGATTTCCTGTCCAATCAGGACACCAGGCTTCTCCAAAATGGTGCTGGAGACATTGTAGAGGCTAAACAGTGCTGAACATATTTACATATAAACATATCAAAATCACTGAAAGTAGTTATATACACTTATTAACCCACTTTATCCTGCAGCCAGTTAGGCTGCCCTGTCACTGGCAACTGCCTACATGGTACCTCTGGTTACTCAAAATGGCAATCACATCATCCAGTGATAAAGATCCAGCCTCACCCATGATGAAAGAGCAACACCACGACAACCCACATCGTGATCTACTCCAGTCATACACAGTCTCCAGCCAGCTGCCAATGTTAAACTGGCTGATGGTACCTCTGGTTACTCAAAATGGCAATCACATCATCCAGTGATAAAGATCCAGCCTCACCCATGATGAAAGAGCAACACCACGACAACCCACATCGTGATCTACTCCAGTCATACACAGTCTCCAGCCAGCTGCCAATGTTAAACTGGCTGGCGATGCCGGTGAGATGACTGACCAAAACAGTGTCTTGATAATAACCAACTTTGTCAATGTCACCTGGGATGCTCGCTGGAAAGCTGTCATTTACTGGCAGTAGTCATACCACCGCTGAATGTAGGGCTTCCAGTCTGGTCTTTGTTGGCCAAACTGAATAAGCTGGGGGTTCAGATCAAGCTCATGGCTAAACTCAAAAGCTAATCCCAGTTCATAAACTATGAACCCCCCCATCAGGGGCGTCCCGAGGCTGTGTGACACCCGGAGCGGTAACCGAGTGTCACCACGTCGAGACGTCACTTATTCCACTCTAAAAAAGGTGGTGACAACAGTAAAATCTTACACTTTCTCTTTGGAAAGCAGTGACTAGTCACCAGGACTGGTAATGGTAGAGCTCCCCAAATGGTAAAATGGAAATAAAAACCAGACCAACCATTCCCTACTCTACACTAATCTAGAAAAGTTTTGTTTGGAGTTGTATTTTGATTGTACCCATTGGTAGGCATGCACAGACACCAACAAGAGTGCACAAGAGCAGTATGATTGACATTCATCCTCTGTGGACCATTTAGTCATCCTTGGGCCATTCTGCCTCTTCAAGACATCCTCACATATGCAGAATCATTCATAGGAACACACCGGGGCAGACAGGGGAGCATAGGCTAAGTGGGTCTTCAGCCACGCATGGCAAAGAATGTATAGCCGAGATGAATGTAAGTCTCCTACCAGATTTGTAGTTCGGGAAGTCTTCATACACCGTGAAGGCACCCTCTACCGGGCCATTCTTATACAACTCAGCCATGATCTCATCCTGGTTGCTGGAGACGGTGTAGGAGTCGGAGCCTAAGAAAACAAAGTTATGAAACTGTTAGAACATCTGGAAGAGGTATAGAAACCATCTACACTCTTTGTGCACCACCTTGCTAGATCTGTCCTATTGTTGCATAGTGACAACACATGGGGCCATGTAAATCCTCGAGATGATAAAAAGTCACCAGCACAAAAGTCAAGGGGCAAATTTAGTCCATTTGAAATACGTCACATTAGGTTATACAGCCAACGTTCTGGGTCCCCACAGGGTCCCTTTCTCAAGGTAACAGTGACAAAAGAGGTCCTTTAGAACCAGAGAGGGCCCATCACAAGATGGATCTGTAGCAGAGTAGGTTGGACGACATTGCCATTTAGACAGGGCCATCTTTATTATTGATTGGATCTTGAGCAAACTTTTTTCCCCCACCCAGCTTCCTACCCACCCAGTGAGAGACCACACCGTCACGCTGTGGAGCATAGGTCAGGGGCCAGAGCTGGTGCAAACATTTTTGCCTACACAGGTAAGGTGCATTTTTCCACCTTCCCTGCACTACATAGTTGGTGGTACAAAATTAAATTTTATAGAGTATGATGAGAATATAGGGGGACTAGTAGTGGAGCACTATGGAAGAGCCAACACTTTCATCAAGGGGAATTTATCAAAACTGGAGCAGGTAGCATCTGGAGCAGTTGCCCATGACAACCAATCTGCTTCTCTTTCAAAACTTAGCTGATCAAACAGAAGAGAAGCTGATTGGTTACTACGGACAACTGCTCCAGATGTGATAAATGCCTCCCACTGTAAAGTCTCATCTTTCAAGTCCCAATCAGTAGCATTCCCCAAGCCCACCACAGACTCTGCATAGCCCACCTGAGATCTTGTGGAGGCCACCACAGACCCCCGCTTAGCAACGCACTGGGCACAGAAGAACCCTCAGGGAACAACGGCGTTCTGTTTCTCACCCCCCCCATGCAAAGTGCCACCCAAGGCAAATGCCCTGTTTTCCTTGTGGTGGATACGTCCCTGCATATGGGCCAATCACCAGACACAGTCTTGCAATCCTCCACACCATGAGGTTCAGGTATTTTCTCTACTCTCAGCATCTGAACAGAATGGCAGGGGAGCCACAGAAAGGAGCATTGCTCTCTTGGGAAGGCGTTCCACTACTTTGGACCTTCCTTAAAGGCCACCCAGGGAGCACTCTGAAGCATAAGGCTGTGCACTGTGTAAGCAAGCTAATGGACAGTTTCTACAGCAGCCAATGGTCACAAATCCCTGTGTAAAGTCCAGACTCCCTTTTGAGAACACTGGTGTTATCATATACTTACCAAAGTGCTTATCATGACTGTAGTCTGGTCCATATCCATCGTCACACTTCTTTATGCATTTTGGCGTGTCTCCTTCCTCTCCTTTACAGGATGGGCGGGAGCCATTGACATGGTGCTCACAGGGAGGGATGGTGTATGGCCTGCAACCTGGAGATGAATTTCACATTAGTCAGCTCCCATGACACAGATACATAGAAGAAGCCAGAACAGAACACTTACCAACATGGGAGTCATACAATCCTCCGGACACAAGACCCTTCTCAGTCCAATATTTCCAGGCCCCAGATGGATATCCTCCATTGCAACTGAAGTAATTAGAAAAAGGTTCAATATAACTTAATGCATTGATGGTAGCCTTATAAAAACATGCCTTCTACTTCTAAAGTCACCCACTGAAGGTACAATATTAACTTACCCAATCATCAGCTATGTTTATTTTGAGGGTGAGCCAGTAACCTGAACATGCATGTCACGGATTAGGGCCACTCAGGTTTTTACTATTTAACCCACCATCTGTGTTGCAAATATTTAATGCAAGACAAAGGATTCCCAGAGCACTGCAGGTTAGCTAGCACAGCACTGCCTTTTGGGCCATATTGAATACATCTTGAATGAAGCAGTTCAGTGTGGGAGAATTCACTGCTTAGAATTTCACCTGCAAAGTAACTTCAGCTATTGGGCTCTGAACACTGGAAGTCTGTAGCTTTTGCACACTTGCGCCAGGTCACTAGCTTGGAAAATACTGAAGCCACTGACCACAACAGCCACGGAAGTAGTATTTTCAGTGGGAGAGGTCGGCATACTTCTCCAGTAAAGGTCTCTACCCACTTGCTGCCTCAAAGTGATTTCCTTCATTTTAGAATAGCTCTTGCTCCTAGGATGGATGAAGAGGATTCGCCTACTAACACAGAAGCCCGACTATGTAGTGATCGCCCCAATGACGATGCTGTAGGCCAGGCTAGCCACTACTATAGAGGCAATGGAACACTTGGCAAAGTGCAATTTAAAATTCCATAGCTGGCATTAAACCAAGTGAGATCCTGAAGGAGGGACAAGAGACTCCTTAATAGGGACACCAAGCAAAAGTTTAATAGAACTCCCATAGAAGACTTACCCCATTCCACACTCCATCCCGCAACAGGACAGCAGATCCTCAGCAGACACCTCCACATTCACCTTTCCATTGGAGTGCACACAGACACGGTCAGAGATGGCTTCCACAGCCCCAAAAGCCTAAAATAGAGAATTACTTGCTTCAGAATCCGGTAAGCCTCTGAATGAAAAAAAAAAAGTGTTCCTCTAACCAATTTTTGAACAAGGAAAAATTGTTTACTCTTACTGATAGATTTTGCAGGGGGGAGGGGGGGCTACTGGTCCAACAACTGGGTTTGCACAAAATGTCCTAAAGAGGTTTCCCCAACTCCGAGTTGTGTCCAGATGAGTATTTTGCTATTTTTATCCCAATCAACTGCTTAGTGTCATCACTTAAAGTGAATCTCTCTGCCGTGACAGGGGGAGGGGCTGGATTCCCCTCTCCGATCCGCCAGCGGTGACAGGTGGAATGGACGGGGGAGGGGGAGGGTACAGCTGGCTCTGCCTCTAGATAGGCAGAGCCAGCTGTCACTCACGCAGGTGGGCGGATCTCGACATCGTTGTCGGGATCCGCTCCGGCGTCTCAGCATACCGCGAGCTACTGAGCCTAGGGTGACGGGAGGACGCTAGTTTATGTCCTCCCGTTACCCTAAGGAGAACTATGGGGGAAAAGCCCTAACCCCATAGTTCCTTTTATAAAGCAATTTGTTTTTACCCCAAACTAGTGTTGTCTAGCTCCTGGGGGACGAGCGTATATGCTGGCCGGGAATGTACCGAGCAGGGAAGCAGTATTTGGCCGGAGATAGCAAGCAGGGTATCAGGAGAGTCCGTCACAGTCTTCATTAGATAGTGGGACAGCAGAGATGGAGAAAGTTTAGCCTTCTGTGTGCAACCAGATCAAAGAAGTGCAAGTAACAACCGAAGTAATGCCACCACTTTGTGGCCCCTGCTCTTAAAGTGACCATACAGGCTACAGTCCGATTTTACAATGAATGTGGTAGATTTACCAAAATTATGCACTGCGAGGACCCATCATTTCAAATTGCATCTAATCAGGTATGTCCACATGCTCCATAGTTGGTAGATGTAAAGAAGGTACACTTTAAGCAGAACTGGAGGTGTGAAGTTAAAGTGTATGTAAAACCCCCAACAATGACCTTCTCCTATTTGCTCCCTTTTGGGCTGCCAAAATCCAAATGTACACCACTGAGGGTGTTTTAAATCTGGTGAAGTGCAAAACTAAAAACAAACATTTGATTTAGCCAGAAATTTCAAGCCGATAATTTCATGCTCTCTGCCTTTGCTAAAAGAGGTTATGGGGCGGAGACTGTTCCTTTGTACTAGGCAGGGCTGACACCACATGTTTAGGAATTTAGAGCCATGTTGTCATTTCAAAAGAAGCTAGGAGCATCTGAAGGGCAGGACTGTATATACAGGGGCAGATTATAAACAGACAAAACATCGCTGTTCACTGCCACCACACGGCCATCCTGCAACCTCAACTCCAAGGGCCATGCTACAAGCCGTCAGCTCAGTGTCCCATGCCACGTCCATTGGAGCCATTACCTTATGAGGGAGAGCACCACAGCAAGAAACATTCAGGAAGAGTTCATCTCTTCTAATGTGCCTGCTTAAAAGGAGACCCTGCCAGATTAAAGTGCTGAGGGGTTGCAAAGCTTTACCAGCACCAACAGAGTGTCCATGGCAGTGTCTGGTCATCTGTCTGTAAGATAAGGCAAACGGGCCAGAGTGTCCAAATCACCTTTTGGGATTAGAGTAGAAAAGCATTTGATGTCTGAACCTTAAAGTAGTTCTGCTTCAAATCACCAGAGGTTCACCAGTCACCAAAAGTCCTTATATTTAGTCAGCATTTGCTTTATTATGGGAATGGGCCCCATGGATTGAAGACAGCCTGGGGCCCAAGGTGTATTTAATCCACCATTGTGTATACAAGGGGATGCATTATGACATAAGGGGGGTAAGCAGATAGCAACAGTGAGCGTCTGTTGAAGCGGAAGGTTTGTCAGCACAGAGTAGATTGAGCATCATGGGAGAGACCGGGACTTGCTCAGTTATGTGGCTTTAGGACAGGGCCACACATGACGGTAAACTGTTACAGGGAAGGAATCTCTGCAACAGTAGGACAGCAGCCATAAGGATGGGCACTTTCTAACCAAGCCAAAAGTGTTCTAAATGACACAAGTACTTACCCAACAGGAGCCACATGAGCCCTGGTCTCTGATCTCCCCAATGGTGGGACAGTTTGGCCAGGCTGTCCGGGAGTCAAACTGGTCTGGTAGGGTCATCCTGTCAGAAAAGCTGTACCTGAAGAAGTGGAAAAGGGTAATTAGGATAAAAGAAACCCAAAAACTAAGCATATAAATGTAAAAGCTGAAGTATAAAAGACTGCAGGAGGACCTTGTACAATAGGCTTAACTTAACCCATAATTAATTTTTTCAAATTCATCCCAGCTCCACCATAACCCTCATCGGGCGTCATTAAAGCCAATCTGTAAGCAGCCCATGTAGGCACAAACATGTTTAATGTCCGCCACCCGCCCCCGGCCCTAGGAGCACAAAATGATCTTTCCTTTGCTCACCCACCACTCCATAAAGCCACCGGGAGCAAGCGGAGTCCTGTGTAAGCTCTAGTAAAGCCAAGGAAACACTTCCTCTATATGACAGTGCTCGGCCAATCACCAATACGGTCATGAAACTGAGAAAGCAAGTCACAAGTTCATCCATACTTGGCAGTACCAGGGATTTTCTTCACACGCTTTGGCTAAACCGAGGGATGGAGGGTAGGTGCCAATAGTGACAGCAATTCTTTTACTTTTGCCTTGCATGGGCAACACAACAGGTTTGCTTTGAAGCCCATTACTATAATCTCCAAGTAAAACGTAGATACATAGGAGGTGCCAGCATCATAAGTGTCCGCAAATGTACATACTACCCACCTCCTGCACTGCCTACGAGCCATTTAGGCAGCCCATTAGCTTGACCGGAAAGTGTTAGTCGCATATTTTGGAGTGCACCAGTTTTTAGATAACTCCTAAAACAGTTTTAAGGTCCAAAAAAGATCTAAGGCAGTGGTGGCGAACCTTGGCACTCCAGCCGTTTTGGAACTACAAGCCCCATGAGGCATTGCGAGGCTCTGACAGCCAGACATAACTCCCAGAGGCAGATGCATGTTGGGATTTGTAGTTCTGGCACAGCTGGAGTGCCAAGGCTCGCCACCACTGATCTATGGTCGTATTCATGTAGCTGGTTTATCATTAGAAGACTGTTGAACCACCTATGTGGGCAGTCTTCATCCAATCATAGGCCATGCTCGGGGGGGGGGGGGGGGGAGAAATGACTGCACAGATTCTTGTTTGGTGGCCTTGTTAGCATACCATTTTTATTGCATGGTTGCACATCAATGTTAGAGCGGAGATGGAACTTGACTCACCTGACTGGCAGCTTTCTGCTCTTTGCAAGGAAAGTCCCGCACATTCTCTTCACATGTGGCATATCCGTGTGTGCAAAGTTGTGTCCTGCCTACAAAAAAGACAAAGGAGTCCCATCTTAGGATGCAAGCAACAATGAAAACAAAGTTCCAAGTAACTTCCAGAACTATCCCATTTGCTGAACATAACTGACCCATTCATGAATCTGTTAAATATACCTGTATAGTAAGCGGGTGATGCCCCCAGCCCGCTGCAGCCTCCAACCCAGTCACCAAGCTAGTGTAGAGGAAGGGTCCTGTCCCTCACTCGCTCGTCACTGGTGAGGCATCGAAATCGATGTCCCGTTTTCTTTTTATTGGACAGCTTGGACCAATGGCACTTCAACCATACACAAAGCTCAAGTCTCTAAGAGTAGAGGCTGTTGCAGCCCTTTCCTCACAATGTTTGGTTACACAAGCAATGAGGAAGCCCGCTGCTGTGTAACCCAACTTAGCCGTCAAAAGCCGGATGTGCTCCGACCAAGACAGGATACACAGCAGGGAGACTTTCCCTGCTGTGTAACCTGTTGCTACCGCGTTTCCCCAAAAATAAAAATAGTCCTATTTTTACATGTGCAGCTACCCTGGAAGATCTAGTGCCATCTTCAGAGATTTCTGTAATACAAGACCTACCACCGAACTAGGTCTTATATTACAGAAATCCCTGAAGATAGCGCTAGGTCTTACTTTCAGGGAAACACGGTAGCTGCTCTGAATGGAGAAAAAGCTGTCAGCTTCAGACTTTAAGCTGACACCCTTTTTCCTCCATACTAGGCGAGGCTCTGCCTCACCTGACCGCCCGTCCCTGCAGTGGAATAAGCGCTGTCACTCTTGGACCGAAAGTGTCATTTGCAGGTTTACAAGGTAAAAGTAAAAATAAATATATCCTGAAAAATCAAATGCAGCCACCACATCCAAGGACTGGCAATTGGTAATAATTACATTCTTGTTCTGTAGTGGATAGTGGGGAAAAAAAATAGCCACAGTTGCCTTTCAATTGCTAGGAGTGGTTGGTATTAAGAACCCTTATGGCAGGGTTGATTCTTACTAGGAAAATAATGGCAGAATAGTAATACATTATTTTTATTTTGAGGTTACTTTTCTGGTGAATGCAGTATAAAGGGCATGGATAGAACAAGGTCTGGCTGTGTACCAAAAATAATTCTAAGGCAAGGCTCCCATCAGTAGTTTGCAGAGAGCTCATACGTCACAACCTGGAAGTCCCATTCGGCTTCAAGTGGTACATTGTAAAAGGACTTTAGTTCTTATAAGCCCTACCTACAGTTCAATGAGCAGAGGAATGTGAAGAGGAATTCTGGGTCATGTATTAGCAAATGTAGCATTATCATACATTTCCTAATACATGAATATACAAAGAAAGACCCGTCCCACTTATCAAAACACATCACTCATGACGCACACCCGGAGTTAGTAATGTCAAGTGTGAACGGAAAGCATTCCTAAAACTCAACCCCACTTTCAGATATCTGGGAGATTCCCACTATGAGGGTGATTTGTACTCAGCAGACACTTTAACTTCTGACCATGTTCTGGTCCCCTTCTTACATCAAGTGTTTGCCCTGCAACTTGATGTAGCTGAAGGGCCCTTAGCTCTACTCGTCATCTATGCATACACTATGTGGGACAGTTTAAAAGGAGAACTATGGGGTTAAGTCTTTTCCCCGTAGTTCTCCTTAGGGTAACGGGAGGACACAAACTAGCGTCCTCCAATCACCCTAAGCTCAGTATACCGACCTCTGAACAAAAGGCAATACTGCACAGCTCACCAATCCTTAGAAAACTAATGCAGCCACCACATCCATTTTAGGATTTGACCTTAATTTTCACCTGGTGATCCTGCCAGTAACACTTCCTGTCTTAAGGTGCCCATACACTGCACGATTATCGTACGATAATCGAGCAGTGTGAACGGAGACGTGCGACCGTTTCTACTGTACGGTCGCACGTCTTCTGTCGAACCAGCATGTTCGAAAACCAGCCGGGAATCGTACGATTCTCGGCTGGTTAGAACGGTGCTCGGAAGACAAATGCGGAACGGGCCGGTGTGCACACTGCCCGTTCAGCATTGCGGTCATCGGAAGCCCGCCCCTCAGGGGGGCGGGTTTGCGATGATCGAGAGTGCGATCTGCCTGTCCAAGATAGGCAGATCGTACTTTTTTTTAATCCCTGTACAACCATCGCAAGACTAAAGTCTTGCGATGGTTGTAGAGTGTATGGCCACCTTTAGGGTGACCACGCTTACTCAAGGTACTGTACCTATCGGAGGTGAGGCATAAAGACCTTATATCCTCAGCCACACATTGCAATAGAGAACACCCAGCCACAGGATACATTGTAGTCACAAGTGTTGCTAGAGAAATTTTGCAGTTACTGCCCATCTTTTATGTGACAGAATGCTGAAGATCAGAAGAGGCATCATGATAACCGTCAGAACTTCTATGTCAGGGATAGCCAAACACCAGCCCTCCAGCTGTAGTGAAACTACAAATCCCACGATGCATCTCTCCGGGAGTCATGTCTGTGGCTGTGAGATCTTGCAATACCTCATTGGATTTGTAGATCCACCACAGATGGAGGGCCAGAGTTTGGCTACCCCTGGTCTATGGAAAATCGAACAGGAAGTCAGAGGCATTACATTTTCAGATATTACTCTTCTCACCTTTAATCAAAAGTCCTATTTGTACATAATTATGTAAAGCTGGAATTTATGTAGCCATGCAATTTCATGAAGAAATGCCAAAAACTCACCCGCAGCTAGTGAGCATTGCCAGCCCAACCAGAAGTTCCATGCGAGTCATGAATGGAATTTCCCTGCATTTACATACTTGGTTTGTTGGCAAAAAAAAAGCTGAA
>NW_017307635.1:318688-326621 GCF_000935625.1 Nanorana parkeri
AGAGGATGGTCAAACTGTCCCAATCCCATCCTGGATTTAAGATCAGATACAGCACTTGGGTAATCAGGCCATTCAGGGCTACCCTATCCCCATTTAAACTGCTAAATGCCCAGCAAGTTCACTTGATGGAAGATCCGTGTGGCAATATATAAAGTTAGGCATACACCAGTTGGGCCCATTATCCCTGGATTAAAACTGTCCTGTTGCTGGCCAGTTTTAAACTGCTGTATCCTCTGCAATATATTCTTAAAGGGTTTGATGGATGGAACTTGGCAAGCCACAGGACAAATTTTTGAATCAGCAACTGGGACAGTCTAAGAAAACTACTGGGCAATTTTCATGTTCTGGAAAAAGTGGGCCTTTACTGCTTGATGGGGAAAAAAAGAAAAAAAAAAAACCATGCCTTATTGCTAAAGCTACCTGAAAATCCCCTAAAAACATAGTTAAAGGATTGGTGCATTTTTAATGCTGCCTGCGAAGCCACATTAAGACCCTCTTCACATTAGTATATGGCCACTACGGGAGAGTCTTGCACCTCATGCCTTTGACAGTAGTTTGCACATTAGCCCTAGAATGAACAGGATTTGCCCCCTCCCCCCCCCGAGATTTCATTGTGATTCACCAAAGCTTGGGTTTGCTAAATTTTAAAACAATTGGCTGAACCCTTGGCAAATCAAATTCAGTCGTGTTAGCACAACATTCTGAATAGGGATAAGCAACACCAGTCAGGTCGCTATTATAATGGGGTCTTTAGAGTGCTTGCCGAATCATAAGAGCATTGAGTTTCAACACCAGCAGTAACATAGTTTCACCTGCAGCCAGGTAGGGTTCACAACTGGGAGGCCCTCCCACCCTCATAATTTCACTGGCTGAAGCTAGCAGCCAAGTAGTATAAGGCTTTAGCCATCATGATTCAGTCTAGTGTCAGGAAACTTCTGAAAGCTGGATTCTTTTTAGGTTGGGCTGTAATCACTCTTGCAAAGCCAGGAAGCCCTGAGTAATTGTGGCAGCTGACTAGCAGGGATAAGTGAGGCACTCTGACCAGAGAGGAGGAATGTACATACAAATGTGTCACTCAGACATCACTATAGTGAAGCAGAAACCTCGGCATATCTGATACGATACCATGGTAGAAGCTGGAACCCATTAAGTGTAGAGTAATGTGGCCCGTCTCTGCTGTCTTGTTTATGGTTCATGTTCCAGGACGTTCACTCTTACCCTTGCTCCACTACACAGTGAAATCACATAGCTGAACATTAGGAGTGTTTGAACACCTGACCTACATACTTCTTCCATTCCAGTGACTCTCCGTAGTGATGACAATATCACATGACAGCACCAAAGTTCAAAACAAAAATCCCGGAAAAGTTCCTTCAAGTCACCGAAATATGACCTGGTGGATTTGTGTTGCAAAATGCCAACTCGTCCCAAATATGTTGCAGTAAAAAACAGATTTGGCTTGTGTGTTCCCCATGCATTGTAATTGAATTTGGCAAACCACACCATTACCCTGTTCCCATGAGCATGTCAAGGCAAACACCGCGCCTTGACGTCTACACACCAGACACGTGCACAAGGCATCTACAATAGCCGGACATGACAAAACTCAATCATAGACCTAATACAAGACAATACGAAACACTCATCTTTCAGCTTTTTGCACAGTAGGTGTAATACAAACCTACAGCCATCAAGTTAGGTTTCAGCTTCCATATTAAGCATGTAAATCCGGTTTATAAACAATCATTCAGGTTTTGCAGTACCATTCTGGACTCTGACCAGACCAGACCATTGACCCCCCTACTCACCTGCCACGTGGTGTTCAGCTTGTTGATGTAGTTGACCATCTCCTTAGACAGGGGAGCAAAAGAAGGTACATTGCGGGAGCTGGCCATAGAGGCCAAGAAGCAGAGAAGAGCCACCCGTAGCCACATGGTTCCTGGAATCCCCCTGTAGGCAGAAATTAAAATGTGTTAAAGATGAAATAGGCACATTTGAGGTTGTCCAACCTAAACCTAGCCACACAGTGCGGATTTGTGTGGCGTCAGAGAAGATATATCCAACACTTCAAAGATTAACAAGGACTCTTCTATTCCAACAGCAAGCTAAAGCATTAAATCAACCATGACATCAGGAGCATGGGTCTTCCTGAAGAAATCTCTTGTTTCCTTCATGACACTTGAAGGACACCAGTGGACCTGTAGGGTCCATTAGATTCATGAGCACTGAACTGATCTATAGTTTAATAGGCATAACTATGCTGTATGAAAGCCACCTCCTAACCCAGTGACCTAGGAACACAAATGGAGTTTCACCTGGACAGGAAGGGAGCAAAATTACCTCCGGGATTGACAAACCAAAAACAGGTTCCAACCCTTGTCCATCACCCAGAGCTAAAATATTTTTGAACCATCATATGAACGTATGCCATTGCAATATATAGATTTTCTCTAGGTAAATAAAAATTAGCACTGTTCAGGCATTAGTCTTCATTTGCAATGCACCCATCAGTGCCAAGATTTCACCTTGATAAACACAAACCTGCCATCACACCCCACCCCTGCAGGTCATACCTTTGAGTGGAACCACCACATTTGCCCCACCCCCCCACCCCCCCCCCACCCCCCCACCCCTTCCAACAGGCGCAGTCAGTATACTGCACTGCAGCTCTGCACTGAGCATCTAGAACAACCTTTCTAGGGCCGGGACCCCTTGGTAACATTTGCCAAGTTGTGATGACCCCCAACGGAGCGCTGGACTCCAGAATTAGTAAGGTGCTGGACTTGGGATTAAAAATAGAAGCACTCAATACAAGCCCTCACCAGCCCCTGCTACCTGCTCTGTCTCCATGCAGCCTTCTCAGCCACAGCACAGCTTAGACGCCCGCCTCCTGCAGAGCTCACATTGTATGGGAGGCAGGAGGACAGCAGCGGCTGTGAATAGAAAAGCCCCGCTGTACACACTCCCCGGCCACTAGATGTCGCTGCAGCGAACAGGGAGTGCGGATAGCACTTATATTCACAGCCTCTGCAGTCCTCCCGCTGACTGCCACTGATGCGCTAGGTGGCTGAGGAGCCTTACCTAGGGCAGCAGAAGTGGATGCTGCGACCCCCCATCAACAGTGAGTTGTGACCCACAGATTGAGAACCGCTGATCTAGCATAATGGTCACAAATGGTGAGCAATCATCGCTCAGTACGGTCACCTGACCATATTCACCTATGAAAAGCGCTTAGCAAAGTGAAGCTATTCCAATACTGCCAAAATGTCTTCCTGATAACTGATGTTTAGGGCCTACATGTGGCAAAGCGACAGGATGTCTTAAGCAGAGCCCATCTTCTTGGAACCCCCCTACCTTTGCATTCCTGTCAAAGCCCCAGATAAATACCTGACCCTTCCAAGTATTGAGAAGCATGTGACCTCCTCATATGCAGTGCCCGGGCCCGATTAGCCATTTTCTAGACCCAAAACACTTGGAGGAGGAAACAGTTACCACTCCAAGTTCCAATACCATACATCATAGTACTTAGTGCTCAGATATCACGGTTTGAGAAACAGATGAGCGAAGGTGTTGTGGAATTTGGAGAAGACCACGTATCTTAATGGTGGGATAACGAGGATGTTGATTAGCACAATTGTAAGAGACACTCCAAGGAGAGTGCCCCCTTTGCATCTTCTATAACAGAGGTATTTGTACAATTCAGGAAAAAACAAAAAAAAACACACAACTGGTCAACATCAGTTAAAGACATCAAGAAGGCTTCAACAGCATTGGGAATCAGAACACATTGCCAAATACGGGATGTTACACTAGAGAAAGGACAAACGAGATAAACTTTGACATGCTACCAGATGGTCAGTCGTAAAATCTTCACAGCCCCCCCCCCCCTTAAAGTTACTCCAAGAGGTCTTGGAAGAGTTTGTCAGGTTTGAACCACATACTATTTTAGTCTGATGACAGATAGGACTAGATAGATGGATCTTTATTTGATATTCATGATTCAGGCTCAAACCTTATCAAGGGAGGGCAGGATAGGCAATCATTGGTTGGGTTAAGGGTGGCTGTGACTACAACAGAACCCAACACTGGCCCACATCTTCCTTTCGGACACCCATCATGAAAGCAATGCGTGACCTGCAATTGCCGACCTCCAAAAAGTCAGACAATTATGGATCAGCAGGGCAGTCAAATGAAAGTTGAAGTCATGCTTGTAGTGGAAGCAGCCTGCTCCAAGTAGATGGGCACAAGGGGCTTTATTTAATGGAGAGGTGAGGGAGAGCAGCATACAGTAGGTGGGATGGCGCACAGAGTTGGCTGTCTGGAAAGCACCATTACATTCTACTATGGAGGCTGTAATCCATCCAGCTGTGCTAAGGGTACATGCAATAATTTAAGAAATAAAGTCCAATCAGCCAAGACAAATATGTTTTTGATTGGTGTATTTACATGTCTGGGCGAGTTCCAGTTGCTGTTGGAAGCCGTCCCTCACATGAAGAATTAATAATCCTGCAATGCAAAACAATCTACACAGAAGGCAAAGGCCATTACAAAATGTCTAAACAGAATGCACAGAGCTGCACACTATGCAGTGTCAGTGGAGCCAAGAGGCCGGCCAACCACGCACTGCCCACGAGCCAGCAAAACACATGCTGCCCATCTGCAGTTTGCCAAGCGAGCCAAAGGCCACATCTGGCTAAAATCATGGTATCCTCACCAAACCCTGGACCCATCACCATCTCTGGCTACCAAGATATGTGGAGAAGGTTTGAGCTAGCCATGCGTAGAAAAAAAAAAAAAGTCCTAAAAAAAAAAAAAAGAAGGGAAATGGGGTGCAGGCAGAGACCCATACCAAACACCCTTCTGCCAATTTTCCCTGCTGCCCACAGTCTGTAGCCTCCACCTGACAAGGGTGGGGTTGGGAGACTGACCTCTGCGGTTGACCCACTAGCAAAAAGGAAGTGGAAACGAGAACTGAAGGCAACAGCTCCTGGGAGCCTTTTAAACTCTGTACTATCTTCCCCAATACATTTATTGCACAGCACAGGTCTTAGATGGTTAGTGGGTATGTAAAGCCCCAACAATAAACTTTGGCTCCCTTTTGGTCTGGCAAAAGGCAACTGGGCAGAACTGACACCAGTGCCTACAATTTCAGTCCAGAAAGGGGCACTTGTCAGCCCACAACAACTAGTTATGGGTAGAGGAGATTTCGGGCAGATTGAGGTACTTCAGTGTACTTGCTGGTCTTTAAGAGTAAAACATTGGAAACTGCATATTTTGCAGAGATTGAGTGCCGTGTCATGCCGCGCCTTAACACAAAACTATAAATCGCAGACGTTTTCCAGCTACAGCTCACACGGCATAAACATGATGATGATCTTATCCTCATTTATAGGAAGTACCCTTGGCACAGAGGGTTCACATGCAATGCAATCTTAGTCATGGGTAGACCGCAGGACAAACTTGCCAGTGCAGCAAAAACCAAAGCACATCACATGTCCTCTGATGTCATGTGACAATTGCTAATGGTCATGTGACATCAAATTGCTGGTTGTAGTTATCAGGCCACAAATGATTGCCGGCATTCTGGAAAACCATTAGTCTGCTGCACATTCCATTCTCTGCAAACACCCCGAGATTTATACCAGGCCTTTGTATTCTTGACCTGGGTCAGTCTTCCATATTTTATTCAAAGGGCCCAATTGCCTAAAACCTTCCACCTTAAGCACTGAATGGTAACAGCCAACTTCACAAAAGACTCATGGGTGAACCCTCTCACCTGCCAAAAGGATTCCAACTGAGCTCAGCCAGTCTCATGATTTAGGCACCACTGCTAGGCAGCAAAGCCAGGCGTCTGACCACACTTTTCTCAACCATGATTCAGCAAGAGAGAGGTCATGGAATGCCTGTAGTTGAATTGTAAAGGAATAGAAGGGAAGCCTTCCACTCGGGGACATGTGATCCAGTGCCAGCTGTCCAAGAGGGCAATCCCCTCACTTTTAGAAATCTCCCTCATTTCCTGTTGTGTCTTCAGGTCAGCAAGTGAAGGAAACTTTCCCCAAAGGGGGCACAGAAAGCTAAATGTCCAATGTTTTACCCCATTGCTACTCCCATCTAAAACCATAATACAGTACATATACTTTAAAAGTGATCATATGTCTGTATTGAGGGAGGAGCACCACCACCAACCCCTCACCCCCCAATCCTTGGCCTCAGGAGGAAAAAAAGTGTAGGGATGCCCCTGGGTGGGGGCAGAGTCTTTATATCACCATCACCACATACCTCCATATGTAATCTGATGTCAATCAACAGAGCTAGATGGAGAAGGGGGGCTGGGGGCATGGCAGCAAAGCCAAACTACAGACATGCCGTGCAGCACCTGATAACCCCTAGAGGCAATAACCTGCCCAACCAAACCAACCACGCCAGCATACATCTGCTTCCATGTTTGGTGTGGTCAGAATGAAAACGGGAACCAAGGAGGAAGTGCCGGGGATTGCCAAATGTTGCACAACAAGAAAAAAATAAAAAACACATCACATTACAGGCTACAGCAGGGGTAGCAAACCTCCGGCCCTCCAGCTGTGGGTGAAACTACAGATCCCATGATGCATCTCTTAGAGAGTCATGTCTGTGGCTGAGAATCTTGCAATGCCTCATGGGATTTGTAGATCCACCACAGCTGGAGGGCCGGAGGTTTGCTACCCCTGGGCTAGAGGGACAAACATATGGAATATCTATGGGACAGCATAGAACCCAACTGCTTGACTCCACATGGTTTGGGATAAAGGAAAGTGTGCCTAGATGCGCTACTAACCCCAGCCACACTGACTGGCAAAATTCTACTATACAGTATGGAAAAAATACTGTCCCAGTTGCCATTACCCCCCCAATATTGGATGAGCATTCGGCTGAGCCGGAGTTCAAACTCACCTGGTGACAAAGACATGGTGGTCACATCATTCCTGACAATCTGGGGAC
This sequence comes from Nanorana parkeri, assembly GCF_000935625.1. Classification (NCBI taxonomy): domain Eukaryota; kingdom Metazoa; phylum Chordata; class Amphibia; order Anura; family Dicroglossidae; genus Nanorana; species Nanorana parkeri. The sequence goes on from NW_017307635.1 coordinate 325,667, forward strand.
CCTCAGAGATCTATGGGCACTGCTAAGCTCAGGAGGCGTTTATGGCACAGTGGCGTAGTGGTAGCACCTCGGCCTTGCAACCCCGGTTCTACTCTCAATCAGGATATGATGTGCTTGGAGTTTGCACATTCTCCCGATGCTTGTGTGGGTTTTGTCCAGGTGCTCTGCTTTCCTCCCACACTCCACACTGGCCATACACTTTTGTCTTGCGAGGGTTGTAAAGTAATTAAATAAATAAAACGTACGACCTGCCTATCTTGGACAGTCGGATCGTACTTACGATCATCGCAAGCCCGCCCCCCCGAGGGGCAGGCTTCCGATCACTGCAATGCTGAACAGGCAGTGTGCGCGTGCGCACGCCGGCCTGTCCGGCAGTTGTCTCTCGATCATGTTAAAAACCAGCCGAAAATCGTACGATTCTCGGCTGGTTTTCCAACATGCTCGAAATACAAAAGTCGTGCGACCGTACAGTAGAAACGATCGCACGCCTTCCATACACTGCACGGTTCCCGTACGATCGTGGGATTTCCCGCGATTCTCGCATGATAAATCGTGCTGTGCATGGGCACCTAAAGACATGCTGGAAGGTAAATTGGCCGTATATGTATGTATGTGAGATAGGGACCTTAGATTGTAAGCTCCTCGAGGGCAGAGACTGATGTGAATGGGCACCATGTAAAGTGACTTCTTGCAGACATCACAGGGGCAGGAGGTAAGAAATTCTCCCAAAACATGGTCACAAACCCAAAATGAAATCCCATTAAAAAGAAATCCTCAACCAGATTGTTTTCCCCCCCCCCAAATTCTATTCAGTTACTAACAATTAAAAGCCATTCACCGTCAGCGCAGCATCCCCCAACTTCGGGGCCGGGGTGTAGGGGAGCACGCTATATGCATCACAGCCTGGTCACATGACCTCCAGAGTCAGGACTACGATTCTACATTACATGTCGCC
>NW_017307635.1:327871-329719 GCF_000935625.1 Nanorana parkeri
CCCCCAAGATGTACTATGCCCAGATACTCTGCCAAGGACAGGTGAGCTTGGCGGAGAAAACAAAAACCCGATGCAATACATTCCCAGGCCGAGCTGTTTGCTTATTGCGCAATCTGGACTGTGAGCTCCTTTGTGACAAATATAAACAGCCGCCGCACACCATGAGAGAATATGTGGACATTTTCCAGGGACAACCCGCCATTGTGAAGGACCGACCATGGAAATGGACAGGAACTACATGTACTTCCATAAAGAAACATATGGCAGATGTTGCTGCAGAATCACTTTGCTACCTCCCCCTGTGCAGTCACTCCCAGTCCCAGGAGTACTTCCTGCAGCTGCCATGTTGTAAACAGCGCAAAGGGGTCAGTACACTTTATAGCTAGCCAGCAAAAAAAAAAAAATTAAAAAAGGTTTTAATTTGCATATATTTAGGGGAAGCCACACTGCAATGTCAAAGCACGTCTGGCGAGTCATACACTGATCACGTTCCAACCGTTTCCTGCTGAATCGGCCAAAAATCCATGCCCGAGTGGCCCCGACAGTACCATCCGGCCAAACAAACATCAGGTTTTTTTTGGTCAGTGGAAGGAGCAGAAAAACAATTGGCAGCCAAATGCACTTAAGGTAGGGTTTCCTTTTGGACAGTCCAGGTTTTGAGCCGTGTCTGGGTTCCAGACGAGCTATAGTTTCAGTAGCCATTGGCTCCCTCCTGGCTGCCCCCCCCCACCTAGGCACAAGGAAAATATACTTACCTGATCCTCAGTCCCACCTGGCTGCTTGATCGGTCTGTGCAGTCACTACTCCCCTGAGCTCCGGTGGTCTAAGGACCGTACCATGACCACGTCTAATGCAGTCCATTAGATACAAGGACGCCAAGCACATACCACAGCCGGAGAGGAGACTGCAGACCGCCCCAGGATCACGCAAGTATCTTCTTGAGGGCCGCCAGCTCCAGTGTGTTTCAGCACATTTGAGGGCTTGCTCACACCAATTGCAGACCAGATCTGCACGAGTTTCTGCACACGCAGTGCAGTGTTATACTGCGCACTCTGCCGCGTTTTTGATGCGTCCGAGCCATTTTTGGTAAAAAAAAAAAATGTGTTTAAAATGGGCTTTCAGTGCGTCCCAGAGTAGGTAACATAGGGCTTGCTGCAGTTTTTTTACCTGCTCTCGAACTGAACGCTGCGGTGTGAACTAGAGCCCAAATACCATTGGAATACATTATACGCAGTTTTGATCCGGTCTGTAACTGCACTGCTCCTGGAACGCACTTGGCGTGAACAAGCCCTCAATGCAGCGCATCCCTGCCGGCTTCCTGCGTTTAAGGGTGGGAGGAGGTGTGCGATCGCCTGCACCAGAAATCGTGGCAAAACAATGCTTGCGTTCCGGACCTGTGTGATCCGAAAAAAAAACAATGCTGCCTGCAGTGCATTTGACATGAAATGGCACCGCTACGCCCCCCCCAGAACATGGCTCAGTACATTCTAGGCTTGGATCGCACTGGCTATGGTGCGTCAGGGCCCTGATTCCGTTCCCTAGACCAACGAGCTGTTACCCTTGAAGTGCCGGGGGGGTAGTTGTGGTTGCCCCTGCTCCACTGCAAGGGTTAACATTTGAAAACCCGAGATCTGCTTTAAAGGGTACTTGCCCCTTCTGCCCCCCATGCATACCCATGCGTGATCTGATGACTGCAGCCCCTGGAATAGGTTCCCATGCAGCACAAGTCCCACTGTCCTGCCTGCAGCTGCACTTTACTGCCGCCCAGACAGCCCAAGATGAAGGGAGACGGTTTATAGAAGTCTATGAGGCTGTAATGTGCAGAGGCAGCCAGGAAGTCACCCAGCA
>NW_017307635.1:329866-330384 GCF_000935625.1 Nanorana parkeri
GGGGGGGGCTATGTCTGTTGGATTGAGGAAAGCATGCATCTGTAGGGGGGGGCACACAAAAGGGACGCATGCACATTCATAGCATACTTCTACTTTACAAAAAAAGGTCCAGCAACACCAGAAGCCCCGACAGACCTCATCTTTACCAGGCAACTGAAGACGTCACGTGTGAGTCTGCACCAAATGTTCTCGATGTGACACGTCTGACCCCCCAACACGGTCATACATGCCCAGGATTTCTGGGGTCCTGCCCCCACACAGCCTGGGAAGGGGCAGATCTGCTGCTCATGACGTCACAAGACAGCATGTGACCGACATCTTCCCACACAGGTCAATATGGAGGAGGGGAAATCCCAACCAGGAAGATCAGATACAAATGTACAGCACTGGGGTGTAGCAGAGTCATCATGGTCTATACAGGATCACACTTACACCCTGGAAGGTTCCATTACCACCGGAGGACACAACCCCAATAAACAGGGGGGGGGGGGGAAAATAAAGATCACCGGCTTCATTGT
>NW_017307635.1:331095-331499 GCF_000935625.1 Nanorana parkeri
CAAAAGGAATGCATGCACATTCATAGCATACTTCTACTTTACAAAAAAAGGTCCAGCAACACCAGAAGCCCCGACAGACCTCATCTTTACCAGGCAACTGAAGACGTCACGTGTGAGTCTGCACCAAATGTTCTCGATGTGACACGTCTGACCCCCCAACACGGTCATACATGCCCAGGATTTCTGGGGTCCTGCCCCCACACAGCCTGGGAAGGGGCAGATCTGCTGCTCATGACGTCACAAGACAGCATGTGACCGACATCTTCCCACACAGGTCAATATGGAGGAGGGGAAATCCCAACCAGGAAGATCAGATACAAATGTACAGCACTGGGGTGTAGCAGAGTCATCATGGTCTATACAGGATCACACTTACACCCTGGAAGGTTCCATTACCACCGGAG
>NW_017307635.1:331605-345143 GCF_000935625.1 Nanorana parkeri
AACTACAAGTCCTAGAATGGCCATGCTGCACACTGTGGAACTACAAGTCCTAGAATGGCCATGCTGCACCCTGTGGAACTACAAGTCCTAGAATGGCCATGCTGCACACTGTGGAACTACAAGTCCTAGAATGGCCATGCTGCACCCTGTGGAACTACAAGTCCTAGAATGGCCATGCTGCACCCTGTGGAACTACAAGTCCTAGAATGGCCATGCTGCACCCTGTGGAACTACAAGTCCTAGAATGGCCATGCTGCACACTGTGAAACTACAAGTCCTAGAATGGCCATGCTGCACACTGTGGAACTACAAGTCCTAGAATGGCCATGCTGCACCCTGTGGAACTACAAGTCCTAGAATGGCCATGCTGCACCCTGTGGAACTACAAGTCCTAGAATGGCCATGCTGCACACTGTGGAACTACAAGTCCTAGAATGGCCATGCTGCACACTGTGGAACTACAAGTCCTAGAATGGCCATGCTGCACATCTAGGTTACCAGTGAGCAAACTACAAAGCTCTAATAAAAAACAAAAAAACACACCATCAAACAGCCCCCCCAAGCTGTGGTGAAGACTACAAATCCCATGAGGCAGTGCAAGACTGAGACAGCCATGACTTTCAGAAACAGATGCATGATGGGATTTGTAGTGTCACCACAGCTAGAGGGACCAGACCAGAGATCTCACAACAGCTGCATTGTGTGTGAACAGCACAAAGCTGTAAAGCTCATCAGAAAATCACATATTGATACACAATGATGGAATACAGTTATACCTGGCTGGAATTGTGTCAGTTGTGGGTTGTGGCACTACAAGTCCCAGAGTGAGGACAGAGCTGGACTGACTGTATAGAAGCCACAAGGACTGAGACCACCCGGCAGACACCTTCCAGAGACAACAACAACAAAGGCTCCAAGGATACAATAGTTACTTTGTATCCTGTGTGGAGGAAACACGATCTTCAATGTTTACAAATACAATCTCAGCCTGGTGTGACGCCTCCTGTACTGGTGTACTATACTGGGATGCCTGTGTCCTATACTGGTCCAATACACTGGGATGGTTGCATCCTGTGTTGGTCTGATATACTGGGAGGGTGGTGTACTATACTGGGCAGGTTGCACCCTGTATTGTTGTACTATACTGGTCTGAAAACACTGGGACAGTGGTGTACTATTTTGGGATAGCAGTGTCCTGTACTGGTCTGATATACTGGGCAGGCTGCACCCTGTACTGGTGTGCTATACTGGGAGGGTGGTGTACTATACTGGGCAGGTTGCACCCTGTATTGGTGTACTATACTGGTCTGAAAACACTGGGACAGTGGTGTACTATATTGGGATAGCAGTGTCCTGTACTGGTCTGATATACTGGGCAGGCTGCACCCTGTACTGGTGTGGTATACTGGTCTAATACAAAGGGATCACACGTTATATAACACAAAGCCGATCTCTCACCTGGTTGTTGCAGTCTCAGTGTGTGGGGGGGGGAGGGATGTACAGACAGAGAAGATTTCCAGCAACTCTTTTATATAATCAGCTCCTGGCCCCTCCCCCTCCACCGCCTGACTCATCACATGACCCGTGATTACACAGCAAGCCACAGCCTGCACAGCACAGCCTGACATATTATTTAAAGGGACAGGGGCCACCGAGCAAAGCGAAAGACAGCAAATGGCCAAATACTTGAATCAAAAATCCCCCCCCAAGCCGTATCCAGCAAAGAGGACCTGTCTTATCTGATTCTCATTCCAAACTGAGATCTCCTTTTTATACATTAGCAAAGACGTCACATTACAGTGACACTAAACTCCGGAGTTAAATCTTAAAAATACATTCAAGTTCCTGAACTCTGAACAACAATGTATCTTATTTGTGTATCACTCGGCTGTAGATCCTCCAATCGTCTCTGAATTGGTGCTGACACTGTCCTTCCTTCTGGAGGGGGGCTACTTGTGCTCCCCATGGTCTCTGTGTGCGTTGTAAAGTAGTCACCGCTCCAAGCTCGCTCCCGGGATGGACTACAATCTCATGTTTAGTTTACCCATTTGTATTGAGATTGTAGTCCATCCCGGGGGCGGAGCTTGGAGCGGTGACTACTTTATAACACACACAGGGACCATGGGGAACAAAAGTAGCCACCTTAATCTGACTGCTGTCATGGTGCACAGCATGCGTGACCCCGGTCATCCACCAAGGTGAGCAGGATATGTTATATTTGAGGAGGTGATGGCTCTCTTAGAGGTGATCCTGTTACTTGTGTCTCCCAGCATTGTGGCTCTTTAGAGGGATTGACGAGGTAGCAGCCTTGGAGGACCAATTTGGAGGAACATCACCTTCCTCTTGGACGCTCCAAGCTCGCTCCTGTGATAGACTCAAATCAGTAAACTAAACATGAGATTGTAGTCCATCGGGGGCGGAGCTTGGAGCGGTGACTACTTTACAACACACGCAGGTGCCATGGGGAACAGACGTAGCCCCCCTCCAGAAGGAAGGACAGTGTCAGAGATGATTGGAGGATCTGCAGCCGAGTGATACACAAATAAGAGACATTGCTGTTCATAGTTCAGGGACTTCAATGTATGTTTAGGATTTAGCTCCGGAGTGTAGTGTCACTTTAAGCAAATACCACTCAGCCAAGGTAGTGCCCCTCTGGGTATGCAGTTGATTGCACTTCTCTTACTATTGATCATCTCCTATGGCTTCTGCCAAAAGTTAGGGGTCATTTACAAAATCCTATTACCTCTCACTCCCTTAACCCTTTAGCTGCCAAGCCCTCGGGAACATTGTGCACCTCAGCTGGCCGCGCCATTTTTGCATTTTTTCCCCCCCATTGATTTGATGTTTTATTGCTGCGTTGCTAGCGTTAGTTAAAAGACTCCCCAAACCATATATTTTCTGAAAGCGCAGGCTCTGAAAGGCAGAATAAAAAGATTGTGCTATTAAATTTGTAGGCTGTGCGATAATTGCGCAATTGTTTCTCAAATTAATATTAAACCGATAAAAATACACAATTCAATTCAAAATCAGTATCCGTGCACACACAAAAAATAATTTTCTGACTAAATCTAAAAGATAAAACTGTATTGGAGTTAATAAATAACAAATATTTGCAAATTTGAAATTGCTCTTTTTTTGCGAAAAGGTAAAAAAATGAAGGCACGCAAAACTGTAAATAAGCGACTTATGTTATAAATGGTTTTTGGGGGGGCGTGGCTTGGCTATGGCGGCGTGAAGACGTGTTTTGCTCGAGCTCTGCAACTATCTGGGACTTAACAGTTGATCTCATCATCCCACACCACTGCTTTTGATGTCGACAAAGACTAAAACACGTACCGGCAACACCGAGCGGCATCCGACATCCCTGCAGCGATACCTCACTGCTCCAGCCGCCTCGACGCGCAGCTCCTCCAAATCGGCCATGGCCCAAGCGGCTCAGGGTAAGGACCCGGGGCCTTCCACCACGCGTGCATGCAGTGGAGCCTCGGCCTCGATTATACCTCAGCCCCCCGGCGGCCCAGCATCACCGCGGACACAAACTTTACCTCCTACCCTCAGCTTGATCGAGGAACCGGTGTTCCCGCTCTCTCCCTCCCCACCGTCACCCTCGGGAGCCGCACGATCCCTCTCCACCAGCGAGATCTCCGACATACTACTATCTCTCCCCACGAGGCAGGACATGGCCGTCATGGTCACAAATATGGAGACCACCCTGAAGCGGGAAATAGCCGGCATCCACGCAACAGTTACCCATCTGGAAGCCAAAGTCTCCATCCTGTCCATGGATCAATCCCACCTGACCCTCCGACTGGACCACCTGGCAGCGGGACAGGCCTCTCATGACCGGCAACTCTCCTCCCTGCTTCTAGCCCAGGATGACCTAGAAAACAGGTCCCGTCGGAACAATGTTAAACTCCGGGGGCTCCCGGAGGCCACCGGAGCGGCAGACCTCCGACCAACGGTGATCGCCATACTCAACGCGGCCTTGGACAAGGCCCCAGACTCACCCCTGGAAATCGATAGGGTGCACCGTGTGGGAGGCCCCCGACCGGATGGCGACTCAAGGCCCCGTGATATTCTTTGCCGCATCCATTTTTTTATGGAAAAAGAGGCCGTCCTACGCAAGGCCTGGCAGAAGGGCACCATACTCTTTGACGGCGTAGAGGTCACCATCCTCCCGGACTTGTCCCGGCGCACGCTCCAGATGAGGAGGCTGCTACAACCCCTTCTCTCTGAGATCCGAAGGGCCGGAGGCCTTTACACCTGGGGCTATCCCTTCAGCCTTAACGTCCGCCGGAATGGACGCAACTTCATCCTGCGCCACCCTGCCCAGCTCAGTGACCTCTTCTCTTTTCTGGAGGTGCCGCCGGTAGAGATCCCGGATTGGTTGGGCCCGGACCTGGATTTTGAGAATCGCCCCCTGCCCCAAAGACGACGCCGACGCAGTCTCTCCACGGGTAGGCCTAGGACATCGCGCCCGGCACCGTCTTCTAATGAGCCCTGAACTCCTGACCTGAACACTGGCCCCTGGACTGCCCCGGAGTCACACACCTAGACTGCACTTGCCTGTCCTGCTGCCGAGGTCACAGCGCCTTCTCCTGTGGACCGATCCTTCTGATAACACTTTCCGGGCCTTTGAGACCACCCGTTGGGCGAGGACTTCCATACCCCTTTTGGACCGGATCGGGATCCCATTGGAGTCACCATAACTCGTACGAGGGCAGACTTTATATTCAGGGACGCCTCCTTGTCCACCAGAAACCTTTGGCTCGACTATGCAACCCGGTTCGGACGCCCGATCATGTCCTCGAGTTACTGCATGGCACAGAAACATTTCTGGTCCTCAGCCCTCCAGGGGGGTCGATCCCATCGCATCTAACAGCAACACCGGTCTGGGGACCCCCCCATCCCCCCCGCCCAACCCTCATTACCTTCCCGACCCTCCGCCAAGCTGAGATCAAAATAGCCGGCATCCACGCAACAGTTACCCATCTGGAAGCCAAAGTCTCCATCCTGTCCATGGATCAATCCCACCTGACCCTCCGACTGGACCACCTGGCAGCGGGACAGGCCTCTCATGACCGGCAACTCTCCTCCCTGCTTCTAGCCCACGATGACCTAGAAAACAGGTCCCGTCGGAACAATGTTAAACTCCGGGGGCTCCCGGAGGCCACCGGAGCGGCAGACCTCCGACCAACGGTGATCGCCATACTCAACGCGGCCTTGGACAAGGCCCCAGACTCACCCCTGGAAATCGATAGGGTGCACCGTGTGGGAGGCCCCCGACCGGATGGCGGCTCAAGGCCCCGTGGTATTCTTTGCCGCATCCATTTTTTTATGGAAAAAGAGGCCGTCCTACGCAAGGCCTGGCAGAAGGGCACCATACTCTTTGACGGCGTAGAGGTCACCATCCTCCCGGACTTGTCCCGGCGCACGCTCCAGATGAGGAGGCTGCTACAACCCCTTCTCTCTGAGATCCGAAGGGCCGGAGGCCTTTACACCTGGGGCTATCCCTTCAGCCTTAACGTCCGCCGGAATGGACGCAACTTCATCCTGCGCCACCCTGCCCAGCTCAGTGACCTCTTCTCTTTTCTGGAGGTGCCACCGGTAGAGATCCCGGATTGGTTGGGCTCGGACCTGGATTTTGAGAATCGCCCCCTGCCCCAAAGACGACGCCGACGCAGTCTCTCCACGGGTAGGCCTAGGACATCGCGCCCGGCACCGTCTTCTAATGAGCCCTGAACTCCTGACCTGAACACTGGCCCCTGGACTGCCCCGGAGTCACACACCTAGACTGCACTTGCCTGTCCTGCTGCCGAGGTCACAGCGCCTTCTCCTGTGGACCGATCCTTCTGATAACACTTTCCGGGCCTTTGAGACCACCCGTTGGGCGAGGACTTCCATACCCCTTTTGGACCGGATCGGGATCCCATTGGAGTCACCATAACTCGTACGAGGGCAGACTTTATATTCAGGGACGCCTCCTTATTGGGCCCGGACCTGGATTTTGAGAATCGCCCCCTGCCCCAAAGACGACGCCGACGCAGTCTCTCCACGGGTAGGCCTAGGACATCGCGCCCGGCACCGTCTTCTAATGAGCCCTGAACTCCTGACCTGAACACTGGCCCCTGGACTGCCCCGGAGTCACACACCTAGACTGCACTTGCCTGTCCTGCTGCCGAGGTCACAGCGCCTTCTCCTGTGGACCGATCCTTCTGATAATACTTTCCGGGCCTTTGAGACCACCCGTTGGGCGAGGACTTCCATACCCCTTTTGGACCGGATCGGGATCCCATTGGAGTCACCATAACTCGTACGAGGGCAGACTTTATATTCAGGGACGCCTCCTTGTCCACCAGAAACCTTTGGCTCGACTATGCAACCCGGTTCGGACGCCCGATCATGTCCTCGAGTTACTGCATGGCACAGAAACATTTCTGGTCCTCAGCCCTCCAGGGGGGTCGATCCCATCGCATCTAACAGCAACACCGGTCTGGGGACCCCCCCATCCCCCCCGCCCAACCCTCATTACCTTCCCGACCCTCCGCCAAGCTGAGATCTCACTGGCCATTGACCCCTCTGGACGGCTCGGTATAGTATACGCACCACCCTCATGCAGGACGAGATCACTCTTTGGAATGCACTGCACTGCATTGTTTCTATTACTGTTAACCTTTGTGTTCCCATTTATAGCTGACTCGTGCTTCTTACTTTGTGCTCTAGGGTATGACTCCTGTGGGATCCTTAGTTCGGGACTTATGAAACGGTCAACCATCAGAGAATGGGAGCCACACCCTTGCCGGGCGCCCTTCATGGAGGCCGACCGCCACCCGACAGGATTCCCCGCGGCTGCTAGCGGAATTGCTCCGCCCCCTCGCCAGGCAGGAACCGGCTCCGGGCCTCCATGGACGGCTTCACGGTAATTGGGGGGTGGCCCCCTCCGCTGTCGCTCACTGGTTTAGCCATGTTTACGTGTAGTTATTGTTGCCACATTGTTTCTCTAGGCACATCCACGGATGTTATCACATTCGGGAAGAGGGCCCGTATAGGACCCTCCCCCTCAGATATCCCCAGTTGCCTAGATAGTTGCACCTCGACCTCCCCAGACCCTTATATACTTAGAGTCTTCCCTTTAGTTGGGCATCGCTTCCCGTAGCCCGCCACTGTACCCCACATAGGATTTCGGCTCTACCCCGACCCCCACGGTTCCTTAACTCTTCCTGGGGTCGGTGGAGACCCGATCAGCTGGTTACCCAGCCCCTTCATAGCAGTACGAACAGTTGCTTAGCAACTGTTGTTTGTTTGTGTCTTCTCCCTCTCCCAACACTACTCCCTTCCCCGCCCAGCTTACGTCTCCCTCTACCCACCTAAACTCCTAGGTAAACTCCCGGGACTTCCCTGGTGCGCCCCAGAGATCCGTTCTCACCCTACTATTCTGCCTACTCTCAAGGTGGCTAGAAAAGCTTTTGCTGCCCACTCCATCTCCCCTTCCCCCTCGCCTATGACCCCGATATTGGGTAATCCAGCTTTTCCACCGGGCCTGGGGGACGCACGCTTCCAAGCACTTGGCATCTCGGGTAGGTTTAGAGCGCTCCACTTCGTGAAGGGCGCCTCCTGGCCCTCAGCATTCACCGTGACCTCCCGACTGGGCCCTCAACCCCTTGACCCATGGAGGACCATGCAACTTACCCACTTCCTTCAATCTCTCCCACCTCCCTCGCGATTCTCTCGAGCCCTGACCCCATTCGAACACGAAAGCAACCAGGAAGGCCAAGCTCGCCATGTCCTCTCATTCTGCTACAAGCTTCTATTAACTAGCTCTTCCACAGATACCCCCTGGTTCTTGCAGAGATGGGAGGAGGACCTCGGGATTCGCCTGAGCCCGGAAGAGGGTAGGAAACCGCTCACACTCTCATCAGTCTTCCATCAGTAACAAATACCAAGAGGCGGGGTACAAACTAGTCACCAGGTGGTACAGGACGCCCAGGGCACTCCACTCCATGTTCCCACAAACACCAGCCACTTGTTGGAGGTGCAACGCCCCGTCGGCTGATCTGATGCACATATTCTGGTCATGCCCAAACATACAAACATTCTGGGACCAAGTACATACTACTACCCAACAATTCACGGACGCCACGCTCCCACGTGATCCAGCTCTCTACTTACTACACCACACTACCATTTCCCTAAAAACTTACAAACGCTCCCTGCTACGCCACCTCATCAACGCCGCTCGGGCATGCATTCCGGCCTTGTGGCGGAAACCTGAACCCCCAACAGTTAACCAATGGCTAGACAGGATACACAAGATTTATCTTATGGAGGATCTCACGAGTTCCCTTAACAACACCCCTGCTAAATTCAGAGCCACTTGGTTTTACTGGATCGATTTTCTCTCCTCCCCGGCCTATACGGAGCTGCGTCAGGGCCCTGACGCTTGATACCCTCTACCGACCTGAACCCTAGTCTAGCCCTCCCTTCCAACTTCCTAATGGGATGTGTACCCACCCCATCTTCGACCCCCCCCTGTATACCTGCCTAACATACCCGGACCCCACCAAACTGCTCCACACTACTTAACAAGCAGTTAACATATCTACACATCATTCCCCGAACACAGTGACGCGCTGAAGACCCTGGTCCGCCGACCCCCTCCCCCTCACCTGTCCCTTACCCCCGAGGGATTGTCAGCAACCCCCAGGTGGGACGGAAATTCTGTACCTAATGGATCTGGACGGATCACCAACTCCCCCCCCCACCCCTCTCTTCCCCAGTTCCGGCCATTGGCCAAGACATAAGTTTATTTGTTTGTCCGTTTATAACCTGCCTGAGAAAGACCTATCTCAGCCCCTGAGCGGGCGACGTATAACACTGTGTACTGATTGTGTACGTTACACTCTCGTAGCCCTTGGGGGCAAATGTTGTGTATTGTGCTTTTTTGTTGCTTACTTGTTTTGTATGTGGAAAAAAAGAAAACTTTTGTTTGTTTGAAATAAAGAATTTATATTAAAAAAAAAAATGACCATTCTTCCAAAATTGCTATACCTTTTCCGCACTCTGCCCATTCCTATCCCCCGCAAGGCAATTGTTTGAGTTCCAGGCCCAGGTTGTGTCCTTTGTTTAGAGTACGAGACGCCCCAGAGTATCCAGGTTCACTCTACATGTCCACAAACGTGATGGGGGACTAGGTCTCCCCAACTTTCGGAAATATTACCTAGCGGCACACATCGCCTCAATAGTCAGCTTTTTCCAGTCCCCCCACAACCCACTTTGGGTAGACCTGGAGGCAACACAGTGTAGCCCATATTCATTACGCGCTCTGCCCTGGTTGCCCCCCAAAGGCGAGCTCATCAGTCTGGCCTCCCGGCAAAAGAGGGAACGGAATAAAAGGGTGTCTGACCTCTCCTTGACGTTGGGGAGGCTTGAGTCTGACTGGAACATGGCCCCCTCAATTCCTCTGCGGAAAAAGATCGACTCGGTCCGATTGGTACTGAATCTCCTCTTAAATGACTCAGCGGAAAAAACGCTCCCTTGGACTAGACGGACGTTTTATGCGTGCGCCAACAAACCTGGCCCCTTAATGGCCAACATGCTAAAATCTAAACCAAAGGCCAGGCCCCCGGTCAGACTCCGCCTCCCCAATGGTAACACTACGGCAAACCCTTCCACCATCCTCAACCGCTTTACCGCTCTACTATCTAAACTATACGGCAAGCCCTCAACCTTTCAAGCCCACCAGGCCGAAGCGCTATTTGCTGGGGTGGACTTGCCCTCGCTTACGAAGAGCATGAGCACTCTTAGGGCCCAAGGCATTTCCCCCGAGGAGGTCATTATGGCCATCAAGTCCCTCAAGACCTCCAAGACACCCGGCCCGGATGGATTTTCGGCTACATACTACAAAAAATATTCAGACACTTTAGCCCCCCACTTGACGGCCATGTTTAATTCTCTAAAGACCAATAACACCCTCCACCCGTCCTCCCTACTGGCCCACATAGTCATGATACCAAAACCTGAGAAAGACGCCAAGTGGGGTTTGTTCCCTATAGGCAGGCCTCAGACAATACCAGGAAAATCATCCACCTCATCCATCACATGCACTGTACTGACACTCACGGTATGATTCTTTCATTAGACCTCCAAAAAGCATTCGACTCCATATCCTGGGACTATCTTTTCTATGTCCTCCATAAATGGGGATTCCCGAACAACTTCCTTCTTTGGATCAAAGCCTTATACAGCGCCCCAACAGCTTCAATTCGCTATCTCAGCTACCTATCACCCACTTTTCCCATCTTGGGCGGTACATGTCAAGGATGCCCCCTCTCACCCCTCCTTTTCCTCCTGGCCATTGAACCTTTAGCCCACCTAATTAGAATTAACCCCAATATCCACGGTGTTGTCAAAGGACACACCGACTATAAACTCCATATGTTCGCTGACGTATTACTCACCCTAACCCAACCCATAATCTCCCTCCCCAACCTGCTCTCAATTTTACAATCCTTTGCCCAGGTCTCCAATCTAACTGTCAACACCGATAAATCCTGCGCACTTAACATCTCCCTGATGCCACAACAAGTTAATTCCCTTAGTGACAACTTTCACTTTAAATGGCACGCTTCCCATTTCAAATATCTGGGAGTAAACATTTCCCACACCTATGACACTTTGTACGCTGCTAACTACCCTCCACTCTTTCAAACTCTTAGGGACCTCCTCCTGGACACGACACAACCTCTCCTGGATGGGCAAAATCAACGCGGTCAAAATGACCATTCTTCCAAAATTGCTATACCTTTTCCGCACTCTGCCCATTCCTATCCCCCGCAAGGCAATTGACCGGTTCCAGGCCCAGGTTGTGTCCTTTGTTTGGAGTACGAGACGCCCCAGAGTATCCAGGTTCACTCATTGATAGTAAATATTTTACTATCAAGCAGGGAGGAGCCTCTGTAGTAAGTGCTTCTACCCATTGAGAAAATCATGAATGAACAGGAAGTGATGTAAATCACATCCTGTTCATTCATAACTGGGGACACAGTACCATGTGTCCCCAGTTATTTACAAACACCGGAGTGATCAGACGATCGCTCCGGTGTTTGCTCTGCACACGGAGGACCGGTAGATATCAATGATACTTATCGATCCTCCGCTCGGCCACGCACAAAGCCGCTGTCATCTGGAAAGTGACCCGATGACAGCGGCTGCGCTCTGCTCACCGCTCAGCCACCTCTCGCTCCTCCAACGATCCTAAAGCGACCATGAGCTTATAGCAGAACTGTAAATGCCAGCGCCGTAATGTATACTGACCTGGCCAGCTGGGAACAGTTTTGTTCCGCAGTATGTCTTACAGCGGTGGCAGGGAAAGGGTTAAAGGGTTATTAAACCCTCAGCATGTTTTGCATATTTCAATGGCTAGCAAGCAGTAGATATATGCAAAAACATTTAAAAAAAACTTTTGAAACAGGTTTAAAATTACCTGTGTCCTCACCACGGGCACCCGTCCGAACATCTTAAGAGTCTCGGGCGGCCGCAAAGGATCTTGGGGGCAGGCGCATGCGCACTTCAGATGTCCGGCCGGGAGACGAGGAGAGACACAAGGTAAGTCTATGGAGCAGCGTGCACAGATTCCATGTGACAGGAAGTGTCCACACCCCTCCTGAGACAATCCACAACCGTACTGAGATCCTCCACACCCCTCCTGAGACCCTCCACACCCCTCCTGAGACCCTCCACACCCCCCTAAGACCCTCCACACCCCTGCTGAGACCCTCCACATCCCTGCTGAGACCCTCCACACCCCTTCTGAGACCCTCCACACCCCTCCTTAGACCTTCTGACCAAGACATCATGCTGACATAGAACACTGACTTTGACACTGTCTAGCTCCTCCCACTATCCTCCCAACAGCTCACAGCCTAGAAGTCCGGTGGCCCAAAGTGGGTGAGAGTGCCTAAGTAGTGGAAAGGAAGCAGAGTTAGGCCAGAACCATGTAGTGAGCCCAGTGGGAGGAGAGCACCATCTCCTAGCCAGTCGTCCCTTTGATGGACTTACTAGGACTCCTCACATCTCGTGACCATTCACACTACCGTTACATGGATTGCCAAAGGGGCGGGGGGAGAGGCAGAGTGGGAGGGAGACCCCCCCCACCCCCCTTCTGAGCCCCTCCACACCCCTCCTGAGACAATCCACACCCATCCTGAGATCCTCCACACCCCTCCTGAGACCCTCCACACCCCTCCTGAGACAATCCACAATCCTCCTGAGACCCTCCACACCCCCCCTGAGACAATCCACACCCCTCCTGAGACCCTCCACACCCCTCCTGAGACCCTCCACACCCCTCCTGAGACAATCCGCAACCCTCCTGAGACCCTCCACACCCCTCCTGAGACAATCCACACCCCTCCTGAGACAATCCACACCCCTCCTGAGACCCTCTGCTTGAGACATCAGGCTGGCACCCTGGAGCAGAGCTGCAGCACAGAGTATGTAGCAAATTCATATACTATAACTCTGCATTGCTGTATAATGTATTGCTGGGATTTGTAGTACCTCTACAGCTTAGAGTCAGTGGCAGAAACTACCAGGGGGCGCAGCGGTCGCAGTTGGGATTGGACCCTGGTCCTCCACCACTGTCCTGAAATCATTCGTCTGTAATGTTTTAGATAAACGGTCACATGACAATAAACAGAAATGTCTCAGTACTCTGTCTGGAAGAAGTGTATCGGTGAATCCCTATTGGCTACATTATGAACGTGTTAAAAAACCATCTCCTGCTGTCTTTACTGACAAATGTTTATTTTGCTTCAATTGTCATTGTCATGCGTTGATTTCTCTGTTCCTCTTTTTGTATATATTTGAGCTAAAGTTCGAAACCTTTGCAAAACTTATTTAAAAAATGCTGAATTAAATTATTTTATTTTTTACAGCAAAAGTGACTGTTTGTCAAATTCTTCCCCCGAATATACACTGTGCAGGGCGTGCGGTTTACACTTGTGCAGTTTTGAGCCTCAAAATATTTCTTATTTATTAAATCAACAAAGTCTTTATTATATATACACTATATTGCCATAAGTATTGGGACGCCTTTACACGCACATGAACTTTAATGGCATCCCAGTCTTAGTCCGTAGGGTTCGGTATTGGGTTGGCTCCGCCCTTTGCCGCTGTAACAGCTCCGCCTCTTCTGGGAAGGCGTCCACAAGGTTTAGGAGTGTGTCTATGGGAATGTTGGACCATTTGTGAGGTCAGGTACTGATGTTGGGGGAGGGGCTCGCAGTCTCCGCTCTAATTCACCCCAAAGGTGTTCTATGGGGTGAGGTCAGGACTCTGTGTGGCCAGTCACGTTCCTCCCCCCCAAACTCCCCCATCCATGTCTTTATGGACCTTGCTTTGTGCACTGGTGCGCAGTCACGTTGGAACAGGAAGGGGCCGTCCCCAAACTCCTCCCACAAAGTTGGGAGCATGAAATTGTCCAAAATGTCTTGGTGTGCTGATGCCTTAAGAGTTCCCTTCACTGGAACTAAGGGGCC
>NW_017307635.1:345930-347911 GCF_000935625.1 Nanorana parkeri
CCTGAGACAATCCACACCCCTCCTGAGACCCTCCACACCCCTCCTGAGACCCTCCACACCCCTCCTGAGACAATCCGCAACCCTCCTGAGACCCTCCACACCCCTCCTGAGACAATCCACACCCCTCCTGAGACAATCCACACCCCTCCTGAGACCCTCTGCTTGAGACATCAGGCTGGCACCCTGGAGCAGAGCTGCAGCACAGAGTATGTAGCAAATTCATATACTATAACTCTGCATTGCTGTATAATGTATTGCTGGGATTTGTAGTACCTCTACAGCTTAGAGTCAGTGGCAGAAACTACCAGGGGGCGCAGCGGTCGCAGTTGGGATTGGACCCTGGTCCTCCACCACTGTCCTGAAATCATTCGTCTGTAATGTTTTAGATAAACGGTCACATGACAATAAACAGAAATGTCTCAGTACTCTGTCTGGAAGAAGTGTATCGGTGAATCCCTATTGGCTACATTATGAACGTGTTAAAAAACCATCTCCTGCTGTCTTTACTGACAAATGTTTATTTTGCTTCAATTGTCATTGTCATGCGTTGATTTCTCTGTTCCTCTTTTTGTATATATTTGAGCTAAAGTTCGAAACCTTTGCAAAACTTATTTAAAAAATGCTGAATTAAATTATTTTATTTTTTACAGCAAAAGTGACTGTTTGTCAAATTCTTCCCCCGAATATACACTGTGCAGGGCGTGCGGTTTACACTTGTGCAGTTTTGAGCCTCAAAATATTTCTTATTTATTAAATCAACAAAGTCTTTATTATATATACACTATATTGCCATAAGTATTGGGACGCCTTTACACGCACATGAACTTTAATGGCATCCCAGTCTTAGTCCGTAGGGTTCGGTATTAACCAGTAACAGGTGACCGCGGAATATTTAGTAGCCGGGAAATGTCACGGAACACCCCAATCCAATGATTTGGAGGGGGAGGGGGGGCAATACTTTTGGCAATATAGTGTAACTAATTGAGGATTGCTCTTCCGTTCTTTAAAGCCGATATGTTTATTCTGCTTGTATTTTACCTTCCCAGGCCCCTCCCCCATTAAAATGTTAATGACTTTGTGCAATATCACCTTTCCTTTTTCATTACCTTATTTCAGACCGAGCAGCAATGTCATCACTTGGTCTTCTCTATCTAATGCAGCCACATCATAGCTTCCTGCCTCAGTACTCCTCTCAAGAGCCCTCAGCCCTGATGCAAACAGTGGGCCGGCTCTGAGGAGGGGGTTAGGCAAACATCAAAATGCTTTGATGGGTGGGTGGGTGTCAGCCTGGAGGAGTGGGCACTTTTTTGGCAGGCTATATTTGCATAGGTAACACCCACCTGTGACACTGAGCCACCACCATTAAAAGAACTGAAGTTCAATTAATAAAAGGGGCGGGGTCAGGGACAGTTAGGCTGTGAAGGAAAGTGCTAGATAATACTGGGCCTCCTCCATCCAAGAAATGAGGCCTGTGCGGCCAGTCGTACTGCGGGCAGGGAGCGTGTTTGCAGTGCCATTGACTTGAACGGCACTGCCACGCCCCTCCCGCCCAAGAACCCAAGGAGACTTTATATATGCGATCCCTGGCGTTCCGGGCACGGGACAGTGCAGTAGATGTGCGGGCTGGTGGAAACAAGCCCTTAGGGGGGCTACGTTCCCTTGCAGGGTCCTATGGAGCCACCCTGGTGTGTGCTAGTAAGCTGTGTGGGTCCCTACAAACAGACAAGCACAGCAAGGTAAGACATTCCACTGCTCCTCCCTTCTCCAAGCTAGTAGATGAACAGTTGCTGGAGACTGTGTCCTTTGTGATCTTGTACAGGGCAGGAAGTTCAGGGAAGCTGAGGTGAGAGAATTGGAGCTGTTCAGAAACATGATGACTAAGTGCTTGGGTAAAATTGTAAAGAAATTCTTTGCTGGGCGATGTGTATTTGTTTGATCCGCATTCAACATTGGAAGGAGAGAGAAGGGGGAGAGAGAGAAG
>NW_017307635.1:352134-352613 GCF_000935625.1 Nanorana parkeri
ATTCAGGATTTTTGACCTGTGACCCCCATTAAGATTTTCCCTCACTTCCTGTGCCTGTGACACCCATACAAGTACAGACGGCAATAATGATATGGTCAGATTTATTACTGGAGAAAACAAAAATCCAGGGGGGAGGGGCAATGGAAATCGTCATTACTGCGTGGCGCGGATCGATCAGTTCCAGGAAGTGATGACTTTGTTACAATCCGTTGATCATTGGGACTTCTCCGGGTAAACAATCTCCCCGTCCAGCTCCGACATCAGCGTGCCGCAGATGATTCTCTTGTTTTTTGGCAGACGAGGGAGATTTGGGAACGCAATATGAAGCGCTCGGGGAAAGTTCGGGAGTAATGTTAAAGAATAAGTTACAAAATGTCTGAGAGGATCCAATCGGAGAACATGAGGAGAGAGGGACAACCCTGATCTATTCATATTACATCTGACGTTTATGTTTTTTCCTCCCCGGTTCCCCCCCTCCC
>NW_017307635.1:353195-356327 GCF_000935625.1 Nanorana parkeri
CCCAGTGCCCCCCCTCCCCCCCCCCATGAACATGATAATGACTTTCCATTTCCATTACAGACCTCATTTTAATCCTGGTGATGTCATCACTGGGACTCTGTGCTTCTCTATGCATTGCATGCTGGTGGCAGGAGGCGGCAGCGTGCTGTACATAGCTTCCTGAAAACATCACAGCACCCTGCCTCAGTACTTACCTCAGCCCTCATATAAGCAGTGGGCTGGCTCTTGGGCGGAGTTATGCAAATATCACATCACCTTGATGGGCGGGTGTCAGTCTGGAGCAGTGGGCGTTCCTAGGCAGGATGTATTTACTAGGGATGCACCGATACCACATTTTTAAGACCGAGTACGAGTACCGATACTTTTGATCAAGTACTCGCAGATACCAATTACCGATACTTTTTCTTAAAGGGACAGGTCACATTTTTTCTAAAGCAATACAAACTAATGCTTTAAGGTCAGTTTCTTAATATTCTGATTCATGAGATGACGAGGAAGCATGAGGCCGGCTTCCGAGCCAATCAGAATGCCGGGTACTGCGTCATTACATGGCGCCCGGCTTCCGGATTTGCTAGCTTCCTGACCAATCGGGAAGCCGGGCAGCGCGTCATTGCACGCTACCCGGCTTCCTGATTGGCCGGGAAGTCGGCTCCATGCTCTCTCATCACAAGTGACGAGAGAGCATGGAGCCGTTTCCTGGCCAATCAGGAAACCGGGCAGCATGTAATGATGCGCTGCCCGGCTTCCTGATACAGGAAGTACTCGTGCTAGGTATCGGAGCATTTGGGCGAGTACGAGTACTCACCCAAATACTCGGTATCGGCACCGATACTAGTATCGGTATCGGTGCATCCCTAGTATTTACATAGAGACCGCCCTAGGTAATGCCCACATGTGACCCTGAGCCTCCATGATTGACAGAACTGAAATCCAATGAATGAAAGGTGCGAGGACAGGGGTAGTCAGGCCAGGGAGGAAAGGAATGCTGCGGAGATGAAGAGAAGGAGGGGATTCAATAGTTTAAAAAACACACAACAGGCAGGGCTGACACCACTCAGCCCACAAATTGCAGTGAGCGTTCCTAGGCAGGCTGAATCTCCATAGAGACCGCCCCAGGTAACGCCCACATGTGACGCTGAGCCTCTGTGATTGACAGAACTGAAATCCAATCAATGACATTTGCATCAATTTAAAAAAATGTTAAAATGCCACTTTTTTTTTACACGTAACTTTATTGCTATCACACAGGGGACTGACAAGCCCACTACATGACAGCACAGACACAGTGACAGGTCCTTTTTATGGAGACATTAGTGGTCTATCAGACCCCTTATGTCACCCATTGACCCCAAAGAAGCTGATGACGCAGAGATTGTACTCCACCAGCCTCTTGTCTGGCCACAGCAGCCGGAGACATGACACCGGAGGTGATATAACGCACATCGCTTCCACCTTCAGAGATCGCAGGGGAGATCTGATCAATGTACGCAGAGCCGCCGGGCCCTCGGTGTGAATGGGGCCCCATTCTTCCATATGAGGACACGGCACACGTGGTCAGTCCACATTAGGTGTGAAGGACACTTTGTAGCTCTTCTATGATCTCTTTCCTGCACATGTATCCACACATAGGAAGTCAGACCAGTCACATGACCCTCTCTATAGAGAACCTGACACTTTGTATCTCTTCTACGATCTCTTTCCTGCACATGTATCCACACAGGATATCAGAACAGTCACATGACCTGCTCTAAAGAGAACCTGACACTTTGTATCTCTTCTATAATCTCTTTCCTGCACATGTATCCACACACAGGAAGTCATACCAGTCACATGACCCTCTCTAAAGAGAACCTGACATTTTGTATCTCTTCTATGATCTCTTTCCTGCACATGTATCCACACACAGGAAGTCAGACCAGTCACATGACCTGCTCTAAAGAGAACCTGACACTTTGTATCTCTTCTATGATCTCTTTCCTGCACATGTATCCACACACAGGAAGTCAGACCAGTCACATGACCCTCTCTAAAGAGTAGGTTTGCTATCTGTCCAGGAAAGTCCGGGGTTTGAATTAGGGTTGCCACCTTTCCTTCCATCGAAAGCCCGAACACTCTAGCATAGAAATTTTTGGGGGAGAATGAGTCGCGGCTTATTCATATGCAAATAGCTCCACCCATTCATATGTAAATATCACAGTCAAGACTATTTTCAGTGGGAGGTCAGTAGCCCCGATATTAATGGTTGCCCCTGTCTGTCTGGCATCTTGTGACCGGTTTTCAGCTGCCATGAAATCCGGACACATCATTTAAAACCCGGACTGTCCGGGTGAATCCTGGACAGGTGGCCACCCTAGTTTGAATGCTGTATCCGGGTTTCATGGCAGCAGAAACCGGGACACAAGATGTCAGGCAGACGGGGGCAACCACAATTAAGATAGGGGCTTCTGGTCCCCCCACTGAAAATAGTCTCTACTGTGATATTTACATATGAATAAGCAGAGACTCATTCTCTCCAGAAATTTCCATGAGTCGCAAGAGTGTTTGGGTTTCGCTGAAAGAAAAGGTGGCAACCCTACTAGAGAGAACCTGTCCTTTCCTCATGTACTCCCCGCCTATGATCCTCCCCCCTGATCGCTCTGTGGGGGATGAATCGGCGTGTCAGCGTTTTGTATCATCAGATCAGATCAGAGTGTTTGTTGGAGCTTAGCGTGCCGCCCCACACTGACAACCACACGCGGTGACCCCGGGCCTGCGGTTGGACTTTGCACCTCGCAGTGATTAAGTGACAATACAGTTCTCCTTGTGAGTCATTGCGCAACACGCTTGTCTGCTGATCCTGGTCATGTGACTGGCGAGAAGGAACACGGAACAGAGAGTCTCACTTCTTCATACCAGTGAAAATAAAACAAAACCCACGTCCGGCAAATGTGTGCATATCGCACTCCGACTCAAACCTCATCATTCAAAGCTTGGCGGTGTCATCACTAATCTGGCTTCATATGAGCTGACACACACCAGCTGAAAGCTAAAGTCAGGCTTGCATTATCTGTAAGGAGAAGGGTGGGCAGGAATGTTGGCTTACAGTAGCTGGGAGGGCATTAGGGGGGGGGGGGGGCATCTTTAATATTATTT
>NW_017307635.1:356426-360564 GCF_000935625.1 Nanorana parkeri
CACCAGTATAGATCTCAATGTCTCCAGCAGGCACCAGTAGAAATCTCAGTGTCCCCAGCAGGCACCAGTAGAAATCTCAATGCCCCCAGCAGTCACTAGTAGAGATCTCAGTGTCCCCAGCAGTCACCAGTAGAGATCTCAGTGTCCCCAGCAGGCACCAGTAGAGATCTCAACTCCCCCAGCAGGCACCAGTATAGATCTCGATGTCTCCAGCAGTCACCAGTAGAGATCTCAACTTCCCCAGCAGGCACCAGTATAGATCTCAATATCTCCAGCAGTCACCAGTAGAGATCTCAATGTCTCCAGCAGTCACCAGTAGAGATCTCAACTTCCCCAGCAGGCACCAGTATAGATCTCAACTCCCCCAGCAGGCACCAGTAGAGATCTCAATGCCCCCAGCAGTCACCAGTATAGATCTCAATGTCTCCAGCAGGCACCAGTAGAAATCTCAGTGTCCCCAGCAGGCACCAGTAGAAATCTCAATGCCCCCAGCAGTCACTAGTAGAGATCTCAGTGTCCCCAGCAGTCACCAGTAGAGATCTCAGTGTCCCCAGCAGGCACCAGTAGAGATCTCAACTCCCCCAGCAGGCACCAGTATAGATCTCGATGTCTCCAGCAGTCACCAGTAGAGATCTCAACTTCCCCAGCAGGCACCAGTATAGATCTCAATATCTCCAGCAGTCACCAGTAGAGATCTCAATGTCTCCAGCAGTCACCAGTAGAGATCTCAACTTCCCCAGCAGGCACCAGCATAGATCTCAATATCTCCAGCAGTCACCAGTAGAGATCTCAGTGTCCCCAGCAGTCACCAGTAGAGATCTAAGTGTCCCCAGCAGTCACCAGTAGAGATCTCAACTTCCCCAGCATGCACCAGTAGAGATCTCAGCGCCCCCAGCATGCACCTGTAGAGATCTCAGTGCCCCCGGCAGTCACCAGTATAGATCTCATTGTCTCCAGCAGTCACCAGTAGAGATCTCAATGTCTCCAGCAGTCACCAGTAGAGATCTCAGTTCCCCAAGCAGGCACCAGTAGAGATCTCAGTGTCCCCAGCAGTCACCAGTAGAGATCTCAATGCCCCCAGCAGTCACCAGTCGAGATCTCAATGCCCCCAGCAGTCACCAGTAGAGATCTCAATGCCCCAAGCAGGCACCAGTAGAGAGCTCAATGCCCCCAGCATGCACCAGTAGAGATCTCAGTATCCCAAGCAGGCACCAGTAGAGAACTCAATGCCCCCAGCAGTCACCAGTAGAGATCTCAGTGTCCCCAGCAGGCACCAGTAGAAATCTCAGTGTCCCCAGCAGGCACCAGTAGAAATCTCAATGTCCCGAGCAGTCACCAGTATAGATCTCAATGTCTCCAGCAGTCACCAGTAGAGATCTCAACTCCCCCAGCAGTCACCAGTAGAGATCTCAACTCCCCCAGCAGTCACCAGTAGAGATCATAATGTCCCCAGCAGTCACCAGTAGAGATCTCAACTTCCCCAGCAGGCACCAGTATAGATCTCAACTCCCCCAGCAGGCACCAGTAGAGATCTCAAAGTCCCGAGCAGTCACCAGTATAGATCTCAATGTCTCCAGCAGTCACCAGTAGAGATCTCAACTTCCCAAGCAGGCACCAGTAGAGATCTCAACTCCCCCAGCAGGCACCAGTAGAGATCTCAATGTCCCGAGCAGTCACCAGTATAGATCTCAATGTCTCCAGCAGTCACCAGTAGAGATCTCAACTCCCCCAGCAGGCACCAGTAGAGATCTCAATGTCCTGAGCAGTCACCAGTATAGATCTCAATGTCTCCAGCAGTCACCAGTAGAGATCTCAACTCCCCCAGCAGTCACCAGTAGAGATCTCAATGTCTCCAGCAGTCACCAGTAGAGATCTCAATGTCTCCAGCAGTCACCAGTAGAGATCTCAATGTCCCCAGCAGGCACCAGTAAAGATCTCAATGCCCCCAGCAGTCACCAGTAGAGATTTAAATGCCCCCAGCAGTCACCAGTAGAGAACCGCGCCCAGCAGGCACCAGTAGAGATCGCAATGTCTCCAGCAGTCACCAGTAGAGATCTCAATGTCTCCAGCAGTCACCAGTAGAGATCTCAATGTCCCCAGCAGGCACCAGTAAAGATCTCAATGCCCCCAGCAGTCACCAGTAGAGATTTAAATGCCCCCAGCAGTCACCAGTAGAGATCTCAATGTCTCCAGCAGTCACCAGTAGAGATCTCAACTCCACAGCAGTCACCAGTAGAGATCTCAATGTCCCCAGCAAGCACCAGTAGAGATCTCAATGCCCCCAGCAAGCACCAGTAGAGATCTCAATGCCCCCAGCAGTCACCAGTAGAGATCTCAATGTCTCCAGCAGACATCAGTATACCAGGAACCATTGCAACAGGAGAAAGGGCTGGCCGATGACAGAGATTATCTCCCCACTGGGCTGGCCGCTCGTCTTCTGCCTGCCACTCTGCACTAAAAGGACAGCTTCTGTGGGCCCCTGTAAATTATGGGGCCCAGGGCAGTTGCCCCTTTTGCCCTTCGGTAAAGATCCTCTGGTGTGGTGATGTGTAGCAGTAGCCTGAAGAGCGATAAAGTCTGAAAAAGTATTTACCCCATCCTGGTTTCCTCTATTATTGCACATTTTGACTTTTGTAATTTATTTGCGGCAACCAAGGCCAGCTGGCGCTGTGTGAAAAAGTAATTGCACCCCTTCCATTTAATAACCTGTCTATGAATCCATTGATTATCCCTTTTTCTCATGGTAGAGGAGGAAGTTTATCCCACCCCTCCATCCAAAATGGCTTTACTACAAAATACTGACTGGCGTTCTAACAGGAAATGAACCGCAAATGTCTGCGAATAGCTGCGACCGGGAAGCCTGTACAAAGCAATGGCAGGCTGATGGCGGTCACAGCAGTTCGCACAATAGACTCTATTTTAGTTTGACATTTATTGTTTACCTTCTGTTGTTTTATTTGATAAGAATACTTCTATTGTGCCGACAAGTTTAATACCTTTGAATACAAGTTTTATTTTTATCATACTTTTTAATATGTTTCTTTGCAGCTTAACAAAATAGGAGTCTTTAAATGGTGCGGGGAAATATTTGGGGTCCAAACAGACCCCTGACATTTCCCTTTTAAAATAGAAAACAAATTGAGGACACCAAATCCTCAATTTCTTTTTCAGCAGCTTCAGCGAATGGGAAGCACTCACTACAGAGGCTCCTCCCATTCATATTTACTATCACCAGGTTCTGAATGGGGAGGAGACTCTGTAGCGACTGCTTCTCCCCATTGGTGAAATCTTGAATGAACAGGCAGTTATGTAAATCACAGCCTGCTCATTCATAACTGGGGACACGTAGCACTATGTGTCCCCAGTTATTTACAAACACCGGAGTGATCAGACGATGGCTCCGGTGTTTGTCCTTCTCACACGGAGGATCGGTAAGTATCACTGATACTCACCCATCCCCCGCTCTGCCACGCACAGAGCCGCTGTCGTCCTGAAACTGACAGGATGACAGCGGCTCCGAGACACAGGAAGGAGAGAGAAGAGACACAGGAAGGAGAGAGAAGAGACACAGGAAGGAGAGAGAAGAGACACAGGAAGGAGAGAGAAGAGACACAGGAAGGAGAGAGAAGAGACACAGGAAGGAGAGAGAAGAGACACAAGAATAAGAGAGATGAGACACAGGAAGGAGAGAGAAGAGATACAGGAAATAGAGAGAAGAGACAGAGGAAGGAGAGAGAAGAGATACAGGAATAAGAGAGACGAGGCAGAGGAAGGAGAGAGAAGAGATACAGGAATAAGAGAGACGAGACAGAGGAAGGAGAAAGAAGAGACACAGGAAGGAGAGAGAAGAGATACAGGAATAAGAGAGACGAGACAGAGGAAGGAGAGAGAAGAGACACAGGAAATAGAGAGAAGAGACAGAGGAAGGAGAGAGAAGAGATACAGGAAGGAGAGAGAAGAGATACAGGAAGGAGAGAGAAGAGACACAGGAAGGAGAGAGAAGAGATACAGGAATAAGAGAGACGAGACACAGGAAGGAGAGAGAAGAGATACAGGAAATAGAGAGAAGAGACAGAGGAAGGAGAGAGAAGAGATACAGGAATAAGAGAGACGAGACAGAGGAAGGAGAGAGAAGAGA
>NW_017307635.1:366052-368270 GCF_000935625.1 Nanorana parkeri
AGAAGAGACACAGGAAGGAGAGAGAAGAGATACAGGAATAAGAGAGACGAGACAGAGGAAGGAGAGAGAAGAGACACAGGAAAGAGAGAGAAGAGACAGAGGAAGGAGAGAGAAGAGATACAGGAAGGAGAGAGACGAGACAGAGGAAGGAGAGAGAAGAGACACAGGAAGGAGAGAGAAGAGACACAGGAATAAGAGAGACGAGGCAGAGGAAGGAGAGAGAAGAGATAAAGGAATAAGAGAGACGAGACAGAGGAAGGAGAGAGAAGAGACACAGGAAGGAGAGAAAAGAGATACAAGAATAAGAGAGACGAGACAGAGGAAATAGAGAGAAGAGACAGAGGAAGGAGAGAGAAGAGACACAGGAAGGAGAGAGAAGAGATAGAGGAATAAGAGAGATGAGGCAGAAGAAGGAGAGAGAAGAGATACAGGAATAAGAGAGACGAGACAGAGGAAGGAGAGAGAAGAGACACAGGAATAAGAGAGACGAGACACAGGAAGGAGAGAAAAGAGAAACAGGAATAAGAGAGACGAGACAGAGGAAATAGAGAGAAGAGACACAGGAAATAGAGAGAAGAGACAGAGGAAGGAGAGAGAAGAGACACAGGAAATAGAGAGAAGAGACAGAGGAAGGAGAGAGAAGAGACACAGGAAATAGAGAGAAGAGACAGAGGAAGGAGAGAAAAGAGACACAGGAAATAGAGAGAAGAGACAGAGGAAGGAGAGAGACGAGACAGAGGAAGGAGAGAGAAGAGATACAGGAATAAGAGAGAAGAGACAGAGGAAGGAGAGAGAAGAGATACAGGAATAAGAGAGAAGAGACAGAGGAAGGAGAGAGAAGAGATACAGGAATAAGAGAGAAGAGACAGAGGAAGGAGAGAGAAGAGACACAGGAAATAGAGAGACGAGACAGAGGAAGGAGAGAGAAGAGATACAGGAATAAGAGAGAAGAGACAGAGGAAGGAGAGAGAAGAGACACAGGAAGGAGAGAAAAGAGATACAGGAATAAGAGAGACGAGATAGAGGAAGGAGAGAGAAGAGACACAGGAAATAGAGAGACGAGACAGAGGAAGGAGAGAGAAGAGATACAGGAATAAGAGAGAAGAGACAGAGGAAGGAGAGAGAAGAGACACAGGAAGGAGAGAAAAGAGATACAGGAATAAGAGAGACGAGATAGAGGAAGGAGAGAGAAGAGACACAGGAAATAGAGAGACGAGACAGAGGAAGGAGAGAGAAGAGATACAGGAATAAGAGAGAAGAGACAGAGGAAGGAGAGAGAAGAGACACAGGAAGGAGAGAAAAGAGATACAGGAATAAGAGAGACGAGATAGAGGAAGGAGAGAGAAGAGACACAGGAAATAGAGAGACGAGACAGAGGAAGGAGAGAGAAGAGATACAGGAATAAGAGAGAAGAGACAGAGGAAGGAGAGAGAAGAGACACAGGAAGGAGAGAAAAGAGATACAGGAATAAGAGAGACGAGATAGAGGAAGGAGAGAGAAGAGACACAGGAAATAGAGAGACGAGACAGAGGAAGGAGAGAGAAGAGATACAGGAATAAGAGAGACGAGACAGAGGAAGTAGAGAGAAGAGACTGGTTTAAAAGAGACATAAAAGCTTGAGAGTGGGGGACAGAGAAGGCCGGAGAGGAGATAGGGGAAGGAGAGACAAGACAAGAAAGTGAGAGAGAGAGTGAAGAGGTAGAGAGTGATGGAGAGAGAAGGAGAGAGAAGAGACAGAGGGAAGGAGATAAAAGACAGGAAGTGGGGTACAGAAACGGAGAGGAGACGGGGAAGGAGGGGAGATAGGGGGTAAGAAGGAGAGGAGACAGGGGAAAGGAGGGAGAGAAGACAGGGGGAAGGAGGGAGAGGAGACAGGGGGAATAAGAGGGAGAGGAGACAGGGGGAAGGAGGGAGAGGAGACAGAGGGGAGGAAGGAGAGGAGACAGGGGGAAGGAGTGAGAGGAGACATATTAAGGAGGGAGAGCAGAGAGGGGATAGGAGGGAGAAGAGACAGGGAAGGAGGGAGGGAAGATAGGGGGAACGTAAGAAAAGAGGAAGAGTGAAGAGACAGAGTGGGGGAAAGAGAAGTAGAGAGAAGTGAAGGAGAGGAAGAGGGAACAAATGAGAGAGGAGACGGGGTGGGATAGAGGAAAGAAGGAAATGAGATGGGGGAAGGAGAGAGAGAAATGACAGAGGGTGGGGGATGGAGAATAGGGGT
>NW_017307635.1:374672-378525 GCF_000935625.1 Nanorana parkeri
ATCACGGCGGAAGTGATCTTAAGTGGGCGTGGCTCGATAGGCAGAGAGCTCCGGGCACAGAATATATTGCTTCCTCTGATGTCACTGTGCACTGGGAGCTTCCCACAATGTGCATTAGAAGCTGCATCAAGTCAGATAGAGCCCGCCTCATTTCCTGGCTGGAGATGTCCGGCATCATCTAGCACTTTCCTCCCTAGCCTGACTGTCCCTGGCCCCGCCCCTTTCTATCATTGGATTTCAGTTCTTCCAATCACAGAGGCTCATGCAAAATGTTCTCTAATATGAAGTTTGTAGGGCTCTAGTGCTGTGCACAAATCCCATGAGGCATTGCAAGATTCTCACAGCCACAGCCATGACTCAGAGAGACAGATGTATCATGGGATTTGTATTTTCACCACAGCTGGAGGGCCGCAGTTTGCCCCACCCTGGTGTTGTGGTATTAGTTGCTTGCCGGGCAGCACAAAGAGCCAATAGTTTTATGTGCTGATAGGGATCATGCTGATAGGAAGAGAGAGCAGAGTGACGAGAGATGAGTTCATCACTGCACTGCGTCTCCATTCACTGTCCAGTCAACGCGAATAAAGGAATTATAAACGGGCTTAGCGCGGGCTTATTATAAACACTTCTTTATTATATCTTTGTAACAATATTCATAATAAAAAAATATTCCGGACTTTATACTTTCCCTTTTTCAATCAAAAAAAGCTGAATATGCAAAAAAAGGCGCTCATGTAAAATTTTTCCAATGTGAATTTTGCAGAGCTCTAGTAATAAAGTGAATGAATGTATCTATTATTGTATATTATGTATATTTTTATTGTATCATTTTCTATATTTATATTTTTATTGTATCATTTTCTATATTATTTATATTTTTATTGTATCATTTTCTATATTATTTATATTTTTATTGTATCATTTTCTATATTATTTATATTTTTATTGTATCATTTTCTATATTATTTATATTTTTATTGTATCATTTTCTATATTATTTATATTTTTATTGTATCATTTTCTATATTATTTATATTTTTATTGTATCATTTTCTATATTATTTATATTTTTATTGTATCATTTTCTATATTATTTATATTTTTATTGTATCATTTTCTATATTATTTATATTTTTATTGTATCATTTTCTATATTATTTATATTTTTATTGTATCATTTTCTATATTATTTATATTTTTATTGTATCATTTTCTATATTATTTATATTTTTATTGTATCATTTTCTATATTATTTATATTTTTATTGTATCATTTTCTATATTATTTATATTTTTATTGTATCATTTTCTATATTATTTATATTTTTATTGTATCATTTTCTATATTATTTATATTTTTATTGTATCATTTTCTATATTATTTATATTTTTATTGTATCATTTTCTATATTATTTATATTTTTATTGTATCATTTTCTATATTATTTATATTTTTATTGTATCATTTTCTATATTATTTATATTTTTATTGTATCATTTTCTATATTATTTATATTTTTATTGTATCATTTTCTATATTATTTATATTTTTATTGTATCATTTTCTATATTATTTATATTTTTATTGTATCATTTTCTATATTATTTATATTTTTATTGTATCATTTTCTATATTATTTATATTTTTATTGTATCATTTTCTATATTATTTATATTTTTATTGTATCATTTTCTATATTATTTATATTTTTATTGTATCATTTTCTATATTATTTATATTTTTATTGTATCATTTTCTATATTATTTATATTTTTATTGTATCATTTTCTATATTATTTATATTTTTATTGTATCATTTTCTATATTATTTATATTTTTATTGTATCATTTTCTATATTATTTATATTTTTATTGTATCATTTTCTATATTATTTATATTTTTATTGTATCATTTTCTATATTATTTATATTTTTATTGTATCATTTTCTATATTATTTATATTTTTATTGTATCATTTTCTATATTATTTATATTTTTATTGTATCATTTTCTATATTATTTATATTTTTATTGTATCATTTTCTATATTATTTATATTTTTATTGTATCATTTTCTATATTATTTATATTTTTATTGTATCATTTTCTATATTATTTATATTTTTATTGTATCATTTTCTATATTATTTATATTTTTATTGTATCATTTTCTATATTATTTATATTTTTATTGTATCATTTTCTATATTATTTATATTTTTATTGTATCATTTTCTATATTATTTATATTTTTATTGTATCATTTTCTATATTATTTATATTTTTATTGTATCATTTTCTATATTATTTATATTTTTATTGTATCATTTTCTATATTATTTATATTTTTATTGTATCATTTTCTATATTATTTATATTTTTATTGTATCATTTTCTATATTATTTATATTTTTATTGTATCATTTTCTATATTATTTATATTTTTATTGTATCATTTTCTATATTATTTATATTTTTATTGTATCATTTTCTATATTATTTATATTTTTATTGTATCATTTTCTATATTATTTATATTTTTATTGTATCATTTTCTATATTATTTATATTTTTATTGTATCATTTTCTATATTAATCATGTAAAATTTTTCCAATGTGAATTTTGCAGAGCTCTAGTAATAAAGTGAATGAATGTATCTATTATTGTATATTATGTATATTTTTATTGTATCATTTTCTATATTTATATTTTTATTGTATCATTTTCTATATTATTTATATTTTTATTGTATCATTTTCTATATGTATATTTTTATTGTATCATTTTCTATATGTATATTTTTATTGTATCATTTTCTATATGTATATTTTTATTGTATCATTTTCTATATGTATATTTTTATTGTATCATTTTCTATATGTATATTTTTATTGTATCATTTTCTATATGTATATTTTTATTGTATCATTTTCTATATGTATATTTTTATTGTATCATTTTCTATATGTATATTTTTATTGTATCATTTTCTATATGTATATTTTTATTGTATCATTTTCTATATGTATATTTTTATTGTATCATTTTCTATATGTATATTTTTATTGTATCATTTTCTATATGTATATTTTTATTGTATCATTTTCTATATGTATATTTTTATTGTATCATTTTCTATATGTATATTTTTATTGTATCATTTTCTATATGTATATTTTTATTGTATCATTTTCTATATGTATATTTTTATTGTATCATTTTCTATATGTATATTTTTATTGTATCATTTTCTATATGTATATTTTTATTGTATCATTTTCTATATGTATATTTTTATTGTATCATTTTCTATATGTATATTTTTATTGTATCATTTTCTATATTATAATTTTTTTTATTGTGTCTTTTTCTATATTATATATTTTTATTGCATCACTTTGTATATTATTTTGTATCTACTGAAAATAAAAATCTGTGCTTCCTTCAGTAGAAGCTGCTGATCAGCGGTCTCCCCCCTCCCCTCCCCCGGTGAAGATAAAGGTGACAGAATAATGAAGGGGGCATCCATCCTGAATCAATAATTTGGGGATCCTGTACGGTTGTTCGGATGATCCCCCCGGCTCTCCGTCTTCTCCCTCTTCCGTCATGGCGACACCGTCCAGTTCCAGAGACTCCGTGTCTGGGGCCGGACTGGAAGGAGCCCAGTCTCCCTGTGGTAGTGAGCGCTGCGGGGGGCTGGGGGGGGACAAGAAAACAGGAAGGTGTCTCCGCGATAAGGAAGAGCCGGGACGGCGAGGAACAATGAGGAAGTGTCCCTGGAAATCCTGGATTGGTTGGCTGTGATAGCAGAGTGTGAGAGACTGCACCCGCTCGGCCCCATAGATCAGAGTCA